>NC_091287.1:100379960-100683814 GCF_032444005.1 Ranitomeya imitator
ATATACGGACGTATGAATTTGCCTTAAAGGGAATCTGTCAGCAGTTTTTATCTATGTAACATGACAGCAGCATGAGATCGGGACAGAGACCCTGATTCCAGCAATACATCAGTGTACAGGGAGCAGCAGTTATGATAGTTCCCGTTTTCTCTGCTGCAGATCTATCAGGGTTCAGTTGCTGATCTGTGAAGAATCCCGGCCATACCACAGCTTTCTGTGTATAATGTATAGTGACAGAGGGTGCCTAATCATTGCTGAGGGTCTGATTGGACTAGGATGCACAGGGCCAGTTGTCCTCTAATGATAATCTCCTGCTGATAAAACACTGATTGTGGTGAAACAGTAAAACATAGTAAGTAAACTAGTAAGTGACAGATCCTTGTAATCAAGGTCTCTGTGCCTACATTATGGTGCTCTCAGATCACAGCAAAAACCTGCCGACAGATTCACTTTAAAGTCAATGCTCATCACATATAGAAATACCAGGTAACTTATACAGATCAGTGTATTACATTTCAAAGGCATTTCATTATTCTTAGTACCTATCCTAAAATACAAGGAAAGAATAATAAAAGTGCTTGATAAAAGCACAATAATGACCATAGTAAGTGTGACCAGGAAATCAGCAGATAATCTGCAAGTATCATCATAGCAAAGATCCCATAATAAAGAGTGAAGCATCTATTCACAGCATTCTACATTATTTATAGCGTTCCTGCTCCCTGATCACATCCAGCAGAACGAGTACAGTGCACCAGTGCTGGATTACTGTAATAGCAGGGATGTACAGAAAATAGGAAAAAATGCAGAATCACTTCTATAGAAGCAACCAAACCCAGACATAAAAGGTGAAGAGCCTGCTCCAGAGTTGGTGATGTTACTGGGATATGCCAAGCCTCGTCACAGATGGCAGAACCTGACAGCTCCCATCCGTAGCGCCGATACTCGACAGTTCAGCACAAGATCAGTGACATTCTGTCTCATTAGAGCCACGCTAATTATCACAGCTAGTTTCAGGGGAAACCATGTGTTGCAATGGTCAATTTGAAGGAGTCTGTGCATCAACAAACTGGTAATAAGGATCAGACACCTTATTACATGACAGCATGCTGCCTATGATCGGATTTAGGGAATTAAGGGAATAAAGCAATACTGAGGGCTGATTGCTAACGGATGGTGCATACAACAAAAATACACTAAAGTGTCAGATGAGCAAGTGGATTACATCTGGAGTCTATTTGGTACCTAGGTATAGAGATAGAGGGGTGTGTGGGTGTATTTTCTATACAAGCATTTTAGGTATTATAGTAGAAAGATGGAGGAATATTATTGCGTGTATATTATAGAATACGCACATTTAGATTTGAATGTTTATAAAAAAAAATAGACGTCTTCATTTCATTGAGGGCACCTAAAAAACTAATTTAACACATAAAAAACAACATATTAAGGAAGCTACGGAGATGGCTATTTAACAGCAGGTTGTTAGTACTTATACTGCTCAGACTGAAAATTATATATACGGCATATGTATATATATATATTATATGTGTATATATATATATATATATATATATATATATATATATATATATATATATATACACACACACACACAGTGGGGCAAAAAAGTATTTAGTCAGTCAGCAATAGTGCAAGTTCCACCACTTAAAAAGATGAGAGGCGTCTGTAATTTACATCATAGGTAGACCTCAACTATGGGAGACAAACTGAGAAAAAAAATCCAGAAAATCACATTGTCTGTTTTTTTAACATTTTATTTGCATATTATGGTGGAAAATAAGTATTTGGTCAGAAACAAACAATCAAGATTTCTGGCTCTCACAGACCTGTAACTTCTTCTTTAAGAGTCTCCTCTTTCCTCCACTCATTACCTGTAGTAATGGCACCTGTTTAAACTTGTTATCAGTATAAAAATACACCTGTGCACACCCTCAAACAGTCTGACTCCAAACTCCACTATGGTGAAGACCAAAGAGCTGTCAAAGGACACCAGAAACAAAATTGTAGCCCTGCACCAGGCTGGGAAGACTGAATCTGCAATAGCCAACCAGCTTGGAGTGAAGAAATCAACAGTGGGAGCAATAATGCTGTATCCAAGCATATTAATGGAGAGTTGAGTGGCAGGAAAAAGTGTGGTAGAAAAGGGTGCACAAGCAACCAGGATAACCACAGCCTTGAAAGGATTGTTAAGAAAAGGCCATTCAAAAATTTGGGGGAGATTCACAAAGAGTGGACTGCTGCTGGAGTCATTGCTTCAACAGCCACCACACACAAAGGTATCCAGGACATGGGCTACAAGTGTCGCATTCCTTGTGTCAAGCCACTCATGACCAATAGACAACGCCAGAGCATCTTACCTGGGCCAAGGAGAGAAAGAACTGGACTATTGCTTAGTGGTCCAAGGTGTTGTTTTCAGATGAAAGTAAATTTTGCATTTCATTTGGAAATCAAGGTCCCAGAGTCTGGAGGAAGAGTGGAGAGGCCACAATCCAAGCTGCTTGAGGTCTAGTGTGAAGTTTCCACATTCAGTGATGGTTTGGGGAGCCATGTCATCTGCTGGTGTAGGTCCACTGTGTTTTATCAAGACCAAAGTTAGCGCAGCCAGCTTCCTTAGCAATAACCTTTTGTAGCTTACCCTCGTTGGGTAGTGTGTCAATGATATCTGTCAAGTCAGCAGTCTTCCCTATGATTGTGGAGCCTACTGAAACAGACTAAGGGACCTTTTTAAACGCTTAGGAAGCCTTGCAGGCATTTTTTTGTTAATTATTCTAATTTACTGAGATAATGACTGAGATATTGACAGCTGTAAGCCATAATCATCAACATTAATAGAAATAAACACTTAACATAGATCACTCTGTTTGTAATGACTATATATAATGTAGGAGTTTCACTTTTTGTATTGAAGAACTGAGATAAAAACTTTTTGATGATATTCTAATTTTGTGAGAAGCACCTGTATACTCAATGATTGGCAAAAATGACTCTTCTTCTCCATTCCTTCTAATGATAAGGGGCTGAGAAGTGGAGATCAGTGGGAATTAGGTAAGCATCCAAACTGGAGGAGCTGGGAGGCATCAGTGAGCGCATCATATTTTAGACAATAAATTTGACTGGACAACCTCTTTGACCAGTCTTTCTTGATCCATGTGTTACGGCTTCCATTTATATTAGTAACATAGTAACATAGTTAGTAAGGCCGAAAAAAGACATTTGTCCATCCAGTTCAGCCTATATTCCATCATAATAATGTTAGATATCAAAGGCGCCCGCAGGGTTATATAGGTTTGCCGGTAAGGCCATCCCTGCGCTGATGTGCATCGTCCGTGGCGGAAGTTTCTTTCTCCACTCTCCCCTTTGAAACTGAGATAGTTGTCAGAAGAACGACTGTCCACTATGTCATGTTTATTGGGTTTTACCTGTCTTTCTCTCTCGATCCATTCAATATCCATCCAACTACTATAAAATCCCATGTTTATCCATCTAGCAATCCATCCCATATCTATATATTGATTCCATGTCCATTTGCCAATATATCCCACATTTATTTGACATATTTGGCTGCATAGATTATCTATACCCACGCAAGCATAAATATATTGATTTCCTACATGCAATATATAGATTGTGTATCTAAAAAGTGAAGCATGTATCACATAGGCATAGGTAGTGTATCCATTTATCTTTATATCAGCTTAGTATAATTACAAGCTTGCATTCCACCAGTTGTACTAAAATAAAGCATCCAAACTCTCGATGAAACGAACATTCGCTCCCGTATTTCAGGAGAGTGACAAATCAGAGCAAGATAATTAATAAATGTTTGGCCATTTTAAATTGAAAATTCAAAAACAGCCCACCAGACACACAAAAGCTAAACATCTAATATGTATTTTTCACACGTGAATAAAGACATCTAAAAAGAGAATTCAGGTTTCCAGATAAACAAAATATTCTATCACAATTAGAAACATTTCAAAAGCCCTATAATTTTCAATCAAAATTACAGTAATTTCTGATATACAAGCCATGATTCATGACAGAATTTTACACTTCAGGAGAGATGACAGTGGCCCGATGTATGACATGCTGAGCACTGAACCAATATAAACCGCTCACTTTAATGTTTAAATAGCACTTAATGTTTAGAACCCAACAATAATAGAAACACGGGGCCGAAATTACCACTTTCAGGCTGATTAAGGGGTAGGGAAGCGTTTGTGATTCATCTGTTTACATGCCCAATTGTTCATGGGTTTATGTTGATACATACATCTACTGTATACACAACGGGGAAAATGTATCTAAACTAGTCAAGGCACAAAATGGAGCAGTGGCCCATGGCAAACAACCAGATTACCATTTTCATTTACTAAAGCGCCTCTGAAAAATGTCATCTCAAATCTAACTGGTTGTAAGAACAACTTTCCTACTCCCGTTTTGCATTGGATTTCAAAAATTATCAATTTTTGGATCATTCAACCACTCCAAAAACGCACTAGGTCTTCCAGATATACGTTATGCAGGCCATTACAGTACCAAAAATGTGAAAAAAATCCACAGCGCAATGTGACGTGTTGCAGTTTTCAAGAAAGTACGATTTGGTGCAAATTTCCCCCCACAAAGTTTCATCTTGACATTTCAGAGTTTAATGTTCTGTATACATACCGTGAGTCTTTAACCCCAAATCATCAGCCTCATATATACCCAAGAACCTGTTACTTTGAGGTCAGGAGACATGTGAACGGCTCGTAAATTACGGACCTTATATAGATCATGAAACTCACGACATGTTAATGCAGGCTGACGGTTGTACAATAACCACAGGGTAAAATCTTCTACTTAAATAAAAAAATATTTAGAATTGAGAGTCCTCAGTGGTTGATACCTTTTAATGGCTAACTGAAAAGATGGTAACAAATTGCAAGCTTTCGAGACTACACAGGTCTCTTCATCAGGCATAGACTAATACAACATCTGAAGAATCACATATTTATACACAACACAGCAGAAAGATAATGCCTGATGAAGAGACCTGAATAGTCTCGAAAGCTCGCAATTTGTTACCATCTTTTCAGTTAGCCATTAATAATAATAATAATAATCTTTATTTTTATATAGCGCTAACATATTCCGCAGCGCTTTACAGTTTGAACACATTGTCATCGCTGTCCCTGATGGGGCTCACAATCTAGAATTCCTATCAGTATGTCTTTGGAATGTGGGAGGAAACCGGAGAACCCGGAGGAAACCCACGCAAACATGGAGAGAACATACAAACTCCTTGCAGATGTTGTCCGAGGTGGGATTAGAATCCAGGACCCCAGCACTGCAAGGCTGCAGTGCTAACCACAGAGCCACCGTGCTCAAAGGTATCAACCACTGAGGACTCTTAATTCTAAATATTTTTCTATCTACTGGCTAACATGGTACCAAGATATATATCTTTCCTGTATCTACTTAAATAAGGAACTTTATTACTAAATATCTCACCAATCCATCTGAGGAAAATAATGTTTTTGAGCAAGAGGAAGTCATTATGTCCTTCTTCAGGAGAGCAATTAGGGAAGGCGGTGGGGAGGGGTTGATGGGCCATGTGCTCCAGGTGCAGTTGGACAGTAACAAAAGATTTCTGCAGCAGCCACCTGACACGCAAATCACCTCAGTCAGCAGTAATCAGCTGATCTCTTCAACCTGGTGAAGAGCTGTGTGTCAGTGGCTGCAGCAGTAATCATGAAGTTGCTGCAGCCTGCGAACCACACCCGTTCCTCACAGTCATGCCTAGAATGGAGGTACTACTGTCGGGGGTGATGTCACGGGGCGGTAAGGAGTTTCTCTCACTACAGTGCATAGCTCATACTAGGAAGCAGAAGTAGTGAATGTGTAGGCAGGCAACTGAGGGGGGGGCGGAGAGGAGCGATAATCTACAGGATGGGACTGTGAGTAGAAGAGGCTTTAGAGTAAAGATGCTCTACAGGAGGGGCTGTGAGGAGTGATGTCCTGCAGACTAGGCCTGTACATAGATGAGATGCGAGATGCACTGCAGGATGATACTCTATATAGCGGGGCTGAGAGGAGTGATACTCTACAGGGCGGGACTGTGCATAGAAGAGGCTTTAAAAGAGCAATGCTCTGGAGGAGGGGCTGAGAGGAGTGATGTACTGCAGGATGAGGCTTGTGTATAGAGGAGTCCTATTGGAATGGTGTCCTGCAGACCAGGCCTATATATAGAGGAGAGAGGAGTGATGCCTTGTTGGATGGTACTTTAGATAGCAGGGCTGAGAGGAAATATGTACTGAAGGAGGGGTCCGTATATAGAAGAGTATGTTTTTTCTTTAGAATATGAAGGAGGCTGAAGGGAGGTGGTAATGTCTTTTTCCATGAGAATAGAATGGGGGGAAGGGTGGGTTAATTAGCTACAAAATGGGACAGAACATTGTTTATAAAGCTATGGCCAAAGGATTAAAAGCAAAGTATTGACTTTTATTCTAGACTTTACCTTCTCATGATAGCAGCGATGTTCCAATCCTTTTCTTCACCACTTGATCGCTATTCTCACACCGCGTCCTTTGTGTGGACCGGAAGTTTCTGTCTCTGTGTAATCCTAAGAGACCCTCTAGGTGGGTCTTATCAGATTGCAAGATTCGGCTAACCTGAATTGTGGTAACATTATGCAGAGGGGGACCAGAACGGCGGTGATATCCAGGGGCGGATTATCAGAGGGTCAATATGGGCGGTAGCCCAGGGCCCAGTGGTCTGGGGGGGCCCTGGGCTACCGCAGATTAACCCTCTGATAATCCTCTGTGAATGCCTGCCGGGCGGCGTTTATGTGCCCCCGGACCCGGTGGGCAGAGAGAGGGGGCCCGCATTGGGCCCCTTCTCATCTGCTCACCGGGCCCCTTCCGGCGCTACGGCGGTTTCCTATTGATGTGCGGGCGCGCGCCCGCACGTCAATAGTTAACAACAACAGCCGCCAGCCAATTGGAGGCTGGCAGCTGATGTCGGCTGCAGCGCACACGTCGCCGGCGTCTGACGTCATTGTCAGTCGCCGGCGAGTGTGCGCTGCTGCAGGGAGCTCGCCGCCTGGAGCGCGGACAGGTGAGGAGACTGCCTGTTTTTTTTTTTTTTTTTTTTGATCAGTTATCGGTGCCGTGACACACTGGGGGGCAATGCTGGAGACACTGGGGCAGATTGGAGGACACACTGGGGGCAATGCTGGAGACAGTAGGGCAGATTGGAGGACACACTGGGGGGCAATGCTGGAGACACTGGGGCAGATTGGAGGACACACTGGGGGCAATGCTGGAGACAGTAGGGCAGATTGGAGGACACACTGGGGGCAATGCTGGAGACAGTAGGGCAGATTAGAGGACACACTGGGGGGCAATGCTGGAGGACACACTGGGGCAGATTGCTGGAGACAGTGGGGCAGATTGCTGGAGACAGTGGGGCAGATTGCTGGAGACAGTGGGGCAGAATGCTGGAGACAGTGAGGCAGATTGGAGGACACACTGGGGGGGCAATGCTGGAGACACTGGGGCAGATTGGAGGACACACTGGGGCAATGCTGGAGACAGTGGGGCAGATTGGAGGACACACTGGGGGGCAATGCTGGAGACACTGGGGCAGATTGGAGGACACACTGGGGGCAATGCTGGAGACAGTGGGGCAATGCTGGAGACAGTGGGGCAATGCTGGAGACAGTGGGGCAGATTGCTGGAGGACACACTGGGGGGCAATGCTGGAGGACACACTGGGGGCAATGCTGGAGACAGTGAGGCAGATTGCTGGAGACAGTGGGGCAGATTGCTGGAGACAGTGGGGCAGATTGCTGGAGACAGTGGGGCAGATTGCTGGAGACAGTGGGGCAGATTGCTGGAGACAGTGGGGCAATGCTGGAGACACTGGGGCAGATTGCTGGAGGACACACTGGGGGCAGATTGCTGGAGACACTGGGGGCAGATTGCTGGAGACACTGGGGCAGATGATTGCTGGAGACACTGGGGCAGATGATTGCTGGACACACTGGGGCAATGCTGGATACACTGGGGCAGATGATTGCTGGACACACTGGGGCAATGCTGGAGACACTGGGCCAGATTGCTGGACACACTGGTGGTAATATGCTGGACACACTGGGGCAGATTGCTGGACACACTGTCTGGGGGCAATATGCTGGACATACTGGGGCAGATTGCTGGACACACTGGGGGTAATATGCTGGACACACTGGGGTAATATGCTGGACACACTGGGGGCAGGACTGGAGGCATGGGCAGAATGTAGACACGGGGCATGATTGGAGACATGGGGCAGGATTGGATCATGGGGCAGGATGGATACGATGGAGACAGATGGGGCAGGATGTGGAGATCATATGGGGTAGAATGGATACTCATGAGTGCAGGATGGGAGAACATATGGCTGGAGCCAGGAATGAGATAAACGGAGCCAGGGTGGGAAATATTATTACCATAGGGGCTAATTAAGGGATATTATTACTGCAGTGATGTATTTATTTTTTGAGTATACTGTTTTAAATGGGGGGGCGGTCCTGTTATTGTGCAGAGTGACACTATATCGCCTTTTTTTCTTCATGTGGTGTAATGTAGAAGTTGTGAAAAATTAAGTAATGTGTTCTGCAAGTGGAGCTCGAGATAACTGTTATTTCCTGCAGAAACGAGTCCTGGCTGGAAGAAATGATGGCAGTCTGTGCTGGATGAAAGATGAAGGAGTTCACCTAGAGACATCACTGGTGAGTCAGTGTTGCCTATACACTGACACTATACACTGTATACTATATACAGCGGTCCTGTGTACAATGTCACCAGTGATCACTGTATTACCTCTACACAGACAATGCATACTAAGTACAGATCTCCTGTGAATCCTGGCACTTATGGTGATATTAGTATTGTGTTTTTGTTTTTTTATTACTGATCAGTATTGTGGTACTCAGTCACTATGTGGTGGTAATATGTGGTCTGGAAATGGTGTTGGGGTATTTGTCCCTTGTATTTGCTATTTGGTCACCAAGTGTTAATATGTGGTCTTGACATGGTGCGGTGGTATTTGTTCCTTGTATGTGATATTATTCGATCACTGTGGTTGTAATTTGTGGTCTGGTCATGGTGCGGTGGTATTTGTTCCTTGTATGTGATATTATTCGATCACTGTGGTTGTAATTTGTGGTCTGGTCACGGTGCAATTGTATTTGTTCCTTGTATGTGATATTATTCGATCACTGTGGTTGTAATTTGTGGTCTGGTCACGGTGCGGTTGTATTTGTTCCTTGTATGTGATATTATTGGTCAAGATATACCTAAATTGTATTGCAGATTTTAACAAATATTTAATAGGTTACAGTAGAGTAGGGCCCGGCCATTTTTCTGGTATAATCTGGTTCGGGTATATCATGACCCCCGTCACATGACCCCCGTCACATGACCCCCGTCACATGACCCCCGTCACATGACCGGGGGGGCCCACAGTGTGTGAACAGCCCGGGGCCCTGGCTACCCTTAATCCACCCCTGGTGATATCAGAAGATGGTGACTGGCAAGTATCTGAATGCCAAATCCACAAACCAAGCACAGGAGCACTGCGCACCCTCGCAATGGCCAAACGGTTCAGTGCATCTTCCCATTTACTTGTTTTTCATCAGTCTCTATGCTCCTTTGACTTCTGTAAAGTCAGCGCTGTCAATCAAGGAAGAGGGGGCAGAGATGAAGGGAGAACAATGCCATGGGTGCACCTGTGCTTGGCTTCAACTGTTAGTTTGTGCTGACAGACTACCTTTAATTATTTTGCTCTATAGCTACATGTTACTCTGCACCCACAAAGGTAGACCACACTGTAAAAGAAACCTGTCACCTCCAGAAACACCATTTACCTGCAGATATAGCGGTAATCAGAAGGTAAACAGGCTTTAAATCATGTGTAGGTGCCTTACTGGCACAGAGGCTACAGGGACAAAAATAACGCTTTACTCTATCACCAGCCGCTTCGTTCCAGTTATCGTGGCTGTGTAAGGAGCGGTTACAGTCAATGTTCACAACATAACAAACACCATGAAAGTAAGCGCTAAATAAAAAAAAGTGTGCATAACTTTGGAACATTATAGTGGATTTTAAGAAAAAACACAAGGAATTCTAAGGGTGGCAACGGCAATAAAATAAAGGCAAAAAAGTGTTACTTTTGATTTGCTGACAAGTCCTCTTTATTCAATATTTACCAGCTGATTACCCCTATATCTACAGGTAAACAGCATATCTGGAGCTGAAAGGTTTCCTTTAACATATCTTGCAACGAGAGTTTATATTCCATTGTACTAAACATTTAGACAAATAACATAGTTGTAACATAGTTAGATGCAAAAGAAAAAAGTTGCAATGTAGGGAAACAGCAACAACAACAACCACCCTGTCCACATGTTTTATACTTAACAATAAGTGGATAACTGACCAGTATTGATCTGTGTGCAGCATCTTCATTCTAGTTATTCCGGCACTGAGACAGAATACTTACTGAACGGAAAGTGTTCCTATGGACAAGCAGAGATCATAAGCCTCCATACAGCAACTCCATTGGAGTCATTCCTGTAGTGAGACATCTTAAATGGAGTTGCTGTATGGAGGTTCATGGCTTTTGGGCAGACACATATATAAGTGTATGTATGTATGCAATATGCAAATTGCCTCTTCAGAGAAAAAGAGGACTTGAACTCTATAGCGCCACCTGTTGGAAGTAGCGATCCTACAAGTCACAATCAACCCTTTAACAAGTCGTGCAATATGACTTAGGATAAAAGCCAAATCAGTATCTCAATTCGCAGAAACTGTGTTTCGGGCTGTTGGCCCTCGTCAGTGCGAAGCATGAGAACCGATTTGGCTAGATGAGAGGCTCTGGACTGAGGACTAAGGGGTATCGTTTCTCCTTATGGAGAGTGACATATCAGCTCTGGCTTGTCAAGGTAAGGAGGCTTATTCGCCATGCAATGTATGTATGTATGCTCGGTATGTATGCATGTATGTATGTGTCCCTAGATATATACACATACTACACGTTACACATTCTGACCTCATTTAGGAATACTTTAGGATCTACTGACATGAAATGAAATATCGTCGCAAAGTAGAAGGAAAACAGTGCTTCAAAGAATATAGTTCATCCATTGATTCAGACAATGTAAGGATAAGTCCACACGTATAAGAATTGCTGTGGATTTGACCTGCCAATTTGCACAGGTAAAAATCACCGAGGATAACAGCACTACACATTTGGATAAGATTATACAAATCTTGTTTAGATGCTAAATTCTTCGTCAAAATGGACATGAATGTAGATTTTAGAATCCACACCATGGCAATTTCCCTCTTTCACTGCAGATTTCAAACCTCTAAGTGATGCAGGGGTAAATTATGCAGTGAATCTATAGCAACATACACGTTACACATGCAAATTTTTTTTGCAAATTTTCCAACACTAAATGTTTAGGTCTTAAAAAACTTACTATGCAGCCGTCTGCTGATATGGACAGCTGCTAAATCTAAAATGAATGGATGAACTGATGGATCTCACTTTCTTGCGTGAAGGCACAGAGCAAACTGAGTCAGGGTACTGCCAGAAGGGGTGATCAAAAAACACATGAGCCACCAGCCACTGCAGGTTTGTTAAGGGAGATGAGATTTTGCAGAAAAGCTATGCCATGCAATTTTGAGGATAAGGCTGGGGTCACACTGGCAACTTAAACAGACAAGTGCAATGCGATTAAAAATCGCATTGCACTCGGACCAATGTTAAGCTATGGGGCAGCTCCCAGCAGCCAACTTTTTGTCGGCCATTTTCCTCGGTCCGAGACAATCACAGCATGCTGCGATTGTCACGGACACTCGGCAGACTCTCGGCTCAGTCGCACCCATATGAGCCTATGGGTGTGAGTGAGCCAGCGCACACCACTCGGATATCATACGAGTGCTGTGCGTTATAAGCGGACCCCAGCAATGGAGGAGATGGAGAAATTAGATTCTCCGCCTCCTCCGCAGCTGTGCTCCGATCTGCTGTGAGGCTCAGAGCACAGACGCATGACACTCGGCTCCTGTTCGCAGCAGAGCAGGAGCAGAGGCTCATTAGCATATCGCATCCGATGCAATACGCTAGTGTGACCCCAGCCTAAAAGATGTTCTCTTGCAAAATCAAGTAACATACATAGTAACATAACATAGTAACATAGTTAGTAAGGCCGAAAAAAGACATTTGTCCATCCAGTTCAGCCTATATTCCATTATAATAAATACCCAGATCTACGTCCTTCTACAGAACCTAATAATTGTATGATACAATATTGTTCTGCTCCAGGAAGAAGTGAATTTTTATTTCAGTTGACTTTTAAACAAAAGTAACAACCCAAGGTTGTAAACCACATTAGGAGCACGACATGGCCACTTTATCTGGCCTAAGCTTTAAAGGGAACCCGTCACCAGGTTTTTCCCATATTACGTACGGCCACCACCTTTCAGCTCCGTGTGACAGCATTCTAAAATGCTGTATATATGGCTTCAATTTGCCATGCAAGGCAAAAATAACACTGTTATACTTACTTACAGGGTGGTCCAATGGGCATTGCTGGTCTTCAGCCTACGCTTTCTCTTTTCTTGCGATGCCATCCAACTGCTTCTTGTGGATGACGCATCCTACAGCATCCACAGTGTTCCTCTTCGCACTGCTGCACAGGCGCACTTCTCTCTGCTGTGCTGATGGCAGAGAAAAGGACTGTTCTGCGCATATGCGAGGAAAGGCCAAAGAGCATCGGTGTATGCACATCACAGTACTTTGCTCTGCCCTCGGCACGGCAGAGAGAAGTGCACCTGTGCAGGAGTGCAAACAGGAATACTGTGTGGATGATGTAGGATGCGTCATCCACAAGAAGCAGAGTAGGATGGCATCGCAAGAACAGAGGACGCACAGGATGAAGACCAGAGCCACCGATTGGACCAGACCACCCCATAGGTGAGTATAATAAAAGTTGTTGTATTTTACTTACAAGGTAAAATTGGAGTCATATATACAGCATTATAGAATATGGTCACATGGAGTTGAAAGGTAGTGGCCGTAGGTTATATGGGAAAAACCTGGTGACAGGTTCCCTTTAACCCCTTCGCGACCTGTGACGCAGCGTATGCGTCATGGAGGGATTGCGTTCCTGTGGGTCGGGTGAACGGGTTAACTGAAATCTCACCCGACCCGCAGGAACAGGGGGATTTGCACTTGAGCTCAGGGGAAGTGGCTTTCACCCTCACGGCTACGATCGCTCTGGTGACCTCTTTGTCACCACCCCCCAGATCTGATTGGCGCTAGCGTTCTTGTGACGCTATCCCTCCATTCAGATGTGGGGGAATGGAGTAAACGATGGCTGCCTCACTGTCCAGCTTCATGCCGTCCGTGGAAGTTGAACAGCGAGGTGCCTGCTTGCTGCCCTGCCACCTACTCACCGCGATCACCATCATCGCCGCCGACAGGTACTCCCCTCTGCTGCCCTCCGCTCCCCCGTTTGTCTTCTCTCTTCACCCTGCCCTGGTGATCACCCCCTGATCACCCCCCTGCTGCTGCTGCCGGCTCCACCTGCTGCTGCATCTCCTCAGCCCTCTGCGCCTGACAGCCCCCTCCTGCCCCCGGTGATCCCCCCCCCGCCCCAGTGATCACCCTGATTACGACCTGCCCCCCGATCTCCCCCTGCCCCGCTGATCTCCCCACACCTGCTGATCTTCCCCCGCCCCGCTGATTGCCTCAGTGATCGCCCCCTGCCCCGGTGATCGCCCCCCACACGCCCCGGTGATCGCCCCTCTTGCCCCAGTGATCACCCCCTCCTGCCCCAGTTTTCCCATTAGGGTTAGAATTGGGCTAAAGTGAGTTGGGCTAAAGTTAGGGTTAGGGTTGGGGCTAAAATTAGGGTTGGGGCTAAAGTTAGGTTTGGGATTGGGGATAGGGTTGGGATTAGGGGTGTGTTATGGTTGGGGGTTTCCACTGTTTAGGCACATCAGGGGCTCTCCAAACGTGACATGACGCCCCAACAGACCATTCCATCAAAGTCTGCATTTCAAAACGTCAATACTTCCCTGGTTCCTCCCCACATATGGGGTACCAGCGTACTCAGGACAATCTGGACAACAACTTTTGGGGTCCAATTTCTCCTGTTACCCTTGTGAAAATAAAAAATTGCGGGCTAAAAAAAATGAATTTTGATGAAAAAAAAATGATTTTTTATTTTCACGGCTCTGCGTTATTAACTTCTGTGAAGTACTTGGGGGTAAAAAGTGCTCACCACACATCTAGATAAGTTCCTTTGGAGGTCTAGTTTCCAAAATGGGGTCACTTGTGGGGACTTTCTACTGTTTAAGCACATCAGTGGCTCTGCAAACCTAACATAACGTCCGCAGACCATTCCATCAAAGTCGGCATTTCAAAACGTCACTACTTCCCTTCCGAGCCCCAACGTGTGCCCAAACAGTGGTTCCCCCCACATATGGGGTACCAGTGTACTCAGGACAAACTGGACAACAACATTTTGTCCTGTTGCCCATGTGAAAATTAAAACAATTGAGGCTAAAATAAAATTTGTGAAAAAAATGTACTTTTTCACTTTTAAGGATCAATTTGTGAAGCACCTGGGGGTTCAAAGTGCTCATTATGCATCTAGATATGTTCCTTGGGGCGTCTAGTTTCCAATATGGGGTCACTTGTGGGGGAGCTCCAATGTTTAGGCACACAGGGGCTCTCCAAAGGCGACATGGTGTCCGCTAACGATTGGAGCTAATTTTTCATTCAAAAAGTCAAATGGCACTACTTCCCATCCGAGCCCTGCCGTGCGTCCAAACAGTGGTTCCCCCCAATATAAGGGTTTCAGCGTACTCAGAGCAAACTGGACAACAAGTTTTGGGGTCCACTTTCTCCTTTTACCCTTGGTAAAATAAAAAAATTGTTGCCAAAAGATTATTTTTGTGACTAAAAAGTTAAATGTTAATTTTTTCCTTCCACGTTGCTTCTGCTGCTGTGAAGCACCTGAAGGGTTAATAAACTTCTTGAATGTGGTTTTGAGCACCTTGAGGGGTGCAGTTTTTAGAACGGTGTCACTTTTGGGTATTTTCAGCCATATAGACCCCTCAAACTGACTTCAAATGTGATATGGTCCCTAAAAAAAATGGTTTTGTAAATTTTGTTGCAAAAATGAAAAATCGCTAGTTAAAGGGAACCTGTCACCCCCTGGTGTTTTTAACTAAAAGAGCCACCTTGTGCAGCACTAATTATGCATTCTTTCAAGGTGGCTCTTTTATTTGGGGTCCCTTCCATCGCTGAAATATTTGTTTTTATAATTTCCCCGCCTTGTAGTCTGCCCAGGGGCACGTCTTTTCCCTCCCGAACACAAATGCCTCCCAGCCATCAATCATTTCCTCTGTGGCCAGGTGCCGCCTCCTGTGCCTTCATTAACGTCCCCGGCGCCTGCGCTGTAAGTTCCCATCATGTGATGGGAGTTGAAGGGCAGCGCAAACTGCGAATGCCCGAAAAAGAAACTTACAGCGCAGGCGTTGGGGACGTAAATGAATGCAGTGGAGGAGGCGCCCGGCGGAAATGAGTGATGGCTGGGAGGCGCTTGTGTCCGGGGTGAAAAGACATGCCCCCCTCCCCCCCCGGACAGACTACAGGTATGGCGGGCAAATTATAAAAATGAATATTTCAGCGTTGGAAGGGTCCCCAAATAAAAGAGCCACCTTGACAGAATGCAGCATTAGTGCTGCACAAGATGGCTCTTTTAGTTAAAAACGCCAGGGGAGGGGGAGGGGCGGGGGGGGGGTTGATTAGGACAGGTTCCCTTTAACTTTTAACCCATATAACTTCCTAACAAAACAAAAAAAAAAATTTCCAAAATTGTGCTGATGTAAAGTAGACATGTGGGAAATGTTATTTATTAGCTATTTTGTGTCACATAACTCTGGTTTAACAGAATAAAAATAAAAAAATTGAAAATTGCTAAATTTTCAAAATTTTCGCCAAATTTCCAATTTTTTCACAAATAAACGCTAAAATTATAGACCTAAATTTACCACTAACATGATGCCCAATATGTCACGAAAAACAATCTCAGAATCGCTAGGATCCGTGGAAGCGTTCCTGAGTTATTACCTCATAAAGGGACACAGGTCAGAATTGCAAAGGTCATTAAGGTCAAAATAGGCTGGGTCATGAAGGGGTTGAGGATAGGAGGGCGGGCGCACCAAACTGAATCTTTGCCTTGTGTGATGGAAAGTTTAGCCATGCCTCTGACTTATGGGTAATCAGTTATGCAGTAAATTGTATAGAAAATATAGAAGATCACATTACACGTTGTAAGGAATAATGCACGGTGCTTTTCAAGAAAAAGAAGACTCTCCTGTGCTGACACTTGTTTATTCTCAAAATTCCCATAAATGCCCACACGGAATGGAAAAATCTACAGCAAAATCTACATGTGTGACATTATCAGTGAATTTCACACCACTACAATTTAAATGGGTGAAATCCCTAAGTAAAATGTAAGCTAAAAAACGGTGAAGAAATAGTGGGGGACCACTTTGGGCAATCTAGGCTGGTCTCGAAAGCCCAGATCTAGGAACTCTGCTCACTACAAGCACCAAATTTAGGTCTATTACCAATCTCTGCACATACATTGCATGTTGTTATTATGGCTACGCCTAGCAAAAAGAGATATGGGTGTTCTTCTTTGTGTCCATTTTAGTAAGTAAAGTTGTGTGAAGAAAAAGGAGTTTAATTGAAGGGTGCCTAGATCCCCAAGAAGTATGGAAAATGAATTGGGAGTGAATTCCTTTATCAAGGTAAGAATAAAGATTACATGTTTAGCAGATGGACTGTCCCCTTCACCAAGATATTTTTGGTATATTTGGTGGGATAGACCTGACAAATATGCCTTTCGTAAGACTCTGAAACTTGTGTTTGTTTGCACAATAAAGAAAGTCAACTCCAGATCCACTTCTTGTACTTCTTAAGATTTAGGAGCCCATCCATTAAACTCGACTGAATTACCCAACGAACAATATTCGGGACATCATCAAGGCCACTGTTGCCAGGGATTACCTTAGCAGGCATTTTCTGTCTCAAGACCTGACCCTAAAGCAAAGAGAACTGGGGACCCAAGAGTGTCAGAATATGAGCAGTGACCAGAAGAGACAAGTATTGATTCTTTTCGAAACATCCAAGTGGTCTTTTCACTTGTTTTAGTTATAAATTGCACTCTATTTTCAGAGAAGCAAATTAAAACTACCCACCTCCCGGAAATGACAGTTGTATAATGGCCCCAACACTGCCCGTTTGCCTCCCACTGCCGAAATTAGTGTTCTGGTCCAAGATGGGATTGCCAGTGTGGTAATTCTGGAAAAAAGATCAGTTTGCCCTCACGAGTGACTGCAAACATTTCAAGGCCTGTGTCTAGTTATGTCGTAGTGTACTCTTGTCTCAAGATGGAGACAGAAGTACACGCCAACTTTAGCTGACACGGGCCTTAAGAAAGGTCCAGCGATGGACTGCAGTGTTGGCAGTTACTGATGTTATGGATACTTATCGTATGCTGTTTTTCCAATAAAAACTATTTGCTATGCATCATAAGAGTATGGACAAACAAAGTCTTAATTCTGCAGGCGCACCCACCAAGGTTTTCCTAGGTGAGCCACTTAAGGAAAAAGCCTGCTGCTTCAGGAAATAAGGTCATTTTACTGAAGCAGCTTCGCGGGCGATTTGCTAAAAAGACTCCGTGTACACATACCCTAACGAGAGAGCCATATTTTTCGGACAGAGGTAAATCTGAACTCTGCCACCCCTGCCTTTCTAGTGCTCATTCCGGTGTTTCCAATGCCACGGTTGTGGTCATCTTATAAGACAGGAACATCGGTCTCCACTGAGGAAGCAAAGCGGGATAACAAGTAGGGTAACGATACATGACAGATGCTTTCGATTTAAATAGGGCATAAATACTGTATGTGTCACTAGCGCTCATTTCTGACTTTAGGCAAGGATATGAAGAATACAATCTCACCCCGTTAATAGGATAATGCACTCAGGTATACAGATGTCCATCAGAATATGATGGGCTCGTATGTGGCATGTGGCGGGTGCAGCGTGTGATTACTGACTGGTTCCACCGGTCCTAAAATCAGACTGCTTTATACAGTTTCAAATTTTCGGCAATAAAAGATTTTTGTAAACTCTAAAAAAAATTTGAATCTTTAAGATGGTAATGTCTATATAAAATGGCATAATATAGAAAATGTTATTTCTCATTTTTAGCCCATTTTATACTCGTTATGGAACTCCGGAATTACGACACATTGCTCTCCTAATACAGCGATATTTCAGTGTTACTTCACATGGATAAAAATAAATCTCTTGCTGGACAAAATCCAAGAGCCAGGTAACCAACGTGCCAGAAATGTCCTCCTGCCGCCTATTAGTGTTTGCTTCTATTCAGGTCTATGGTGGGGTCTTTTTTTATCATCATGAATGACATAGATGGATGCAATCCAACCTGGTCAGTTACTGCAGGTCAGAAGCGAGGAGGTGAAAGCGACATCATGAAAATATCAACACCCTACAGTGGAGACCATTTCAAAATCTACAGTACCCGTCATGGAAATGATTATTTACAGAGACTAAAAACTAAACATGAGATTTTTTTTTTAACGTTAGTGAACTTGTCCTGACAGGGTCCTTTACTTAAAAAACAAACAAAAAAAAAAAAAAAACACGAAACACTATATTTACAGCTCAGGTCTGCTTTCAAACATTTGATTAAAGCGGATCGGTTATTAGATTTCACAAAACAAAGTGTATATACAGTATATATTAAGATACAGATCTCTGGGACCTGTTGAGACTGAGGTGTTTACCTTGGAAATCCATATCAGAATGGATTTCCAAATGTACTGAGCGTTTTAATCATAGGCAGGGGAAAATGATTACACAGCCATTCAGACATAGATCTGCCTATGACTGAAATGGTCAATTAAATTGAAGGACTATATAGACATTCAGACATGGATTTTCAAAGGAAGTACACCAACCTCACCAGGTCTACAGCTTAAAAATAGTCAGACATTAAAAAGAATATAAACAATTATAAATTGCTCTTGAATTAGACAATTGCAAAATGTCACGAGGTTAAAAACTTTATTCCAAAAGTACATCACAAAAATGCAAAGTGGAACCTGTAACAGCTTCTATAACATACATAATGCATCATCCCCCAATGTCAATGAAAACAATAGCATATATCAATGTGCAGGTTATATAAAAAACACCAGATCTGTCTAGGAAAACATGGCTACAACATTGACATGCAGAAAAAGGTTAACAAATCTGAGAATATCAACAGTATAAAATATGATATTACTGCACATAAATATATGTGATACATTTCCATGGATTGCTAATAAAAACAGCAGTTAGATCGCTCCTGAAGACAATGTGTATTTTGGCAGATTTGTAAAGAGCTACTATCAAGAGATATTTGACAACATAGGGTTTGGTTTTTTTGCAGACTTGCATTAAGCCATGATTGACTGACCACTCCTATGAAATGTGTTGGACCTATGGACAACACATCAATATACAGGCATGGTGGAGTCAGTGGCAGAGGGGGGAACGATTCGGATGTACACCGACACCTTCATTTCATTAACAATTTGGATATCATTTTTTTTTTACTCATGGAAAAATCCTTTAAAAAAGGGGTTATACCAAGTTCAGAAATGATCCTCCATTCATAGGATAGGGAATAACTTCGCCTGTAGGTGGGATGCCCCGGAGGTCACTGTGCAGCTTTGCTCCATTGCTTCTTAATGGACCAGCCAAACTCTGCGGTCAGTTACCTCCGGCGGTCCAGTTAAGACTGAATGAAGCAGGGGTGCTCATGATTGACCATCGCTCCATCCATATGGTTCTTAGGAGCGGTGAGGTTTCCAATGGTTATTTCCTACTCTATGGATACTGGATAACTTCCAAACTTGGTATGTCACTCTCCATAAGGAGAAACGATACCCCTTTCTCCTTTCCGTGCATTTGACTGTAGATATCAGTTATGAAATGTGGCGGTGAGGATGGAGCTTTCTCCTTTCAGATTTTCATTTGTCACCTAACTTTGCTTTCCCAGGACGCAGCCGTATAAACCGCCTGTTATTCGTGGAGCAAATTGCTGATTTTTTATGGAATTATTTCTGAGTCCACATAATGCATTGCATAACTCAGATTCATGTTGTAATTCTTTTTTGCCATCACTGCATTTCGAGACCTATAAGATTTGTATTTGTTCATTGTTGGAGCATTTTGAGCCCTGTGCTTTTTAGTAAGATTTTTTTCTTTCTAAAAAGTGACTTTTAGGCTGCTTTTTTTTTTCTACTTACAGAGTGTTCTCTGTGTCAAAAACGCAGCATCCTACAACGTTACAAATCGGCAACATGTCAATTTCCTCTTGCAACTACGCCGAGTTTTCAGTGAAGATTTCCCCCATAGACTTACATTAGAACACATGTTTTTAGTTTGTCTCCGCAGAGAAAAACACATAAAAACACATGTAATGCACATGACCGTATCCATAAAGGTCAGTGAAATCAAAATACCAGAAAGTTTCAAAAACAAGCCAGCTTAATTTAAAGAATGACACACCAAACAGACGAAAACGCAGCATCAAAAATGCGATAAAAAAAGTATGTTAAACAAACCCACACAAAAACGCAAGTAACCTAATTTAACCCCTCTGTGACCTTAGACGTACTATCCCGTCGAGGTGCCCTGGGCTTATCTGACCCTGGACGGGATAGTACGTCATAGCCGATCGGCCGCGCTCACGGGGGGAGCGCGGCCGATCGCGGCCGGGTGTCAGCTGCTTATCGCAGCTGACATCCGGCACTATGTGCCAGGAGCGGTCACGGACCGCCCCCGGCACATTAACCCCTGGCACACCGCGATCAAAGATGATCGCGATGTGCCGGCGGTGCAGGGAAGCACCGCGCAGGGAGGGGGCTCCCTGCGGGCTTCCCTGAGACCCCCGGAGCAACGCGATGTGATCGCGTTGCTGCGAGGGTCTCACCTCCCTCCCTGCTCCCTCCAGCCCCGGATCCAAGATGGCCGCGGATCCGGGTCCTGCAGGGAGGGAGTTGGCTTCACAGAGCCTGCTCAGAGCAGGCACTGTGAAGGCTGCAGCGCTGCATGTCAGATCAGTGATCTGACAGAGTGCTGTGCAAACTGTCAGATCACTGATCTGTGATGTCCCCCCCTGGGACAAAGTAAAAAAGCAAAAAAAAAATTTTCCAAATGTGTAAAAAAAAATAAAAAAAAATATTCCAAAATAATGAAAAAAAATAAAAAATATTATTCCCATAAATACATTTCTTCATCTAAATAAAAAAAAAAAAAACCAATAAAAGTACACATATTTAGTATCGCCGCGTCCGTAACGACCCGACCTATAAAACTGTCCCACTAGTTAACCCCTTCAGTAAACACCGTAAGAAAAGAAAAAAAAAACGAGGCAAAAAACAACACTTTATTATCATACCGCCGAACAAAAAGTGGAATAACACGCGATCAAAAGGACAGATATAAATAACCATGGTACCGCTGAAAGCGTCATCTTGTCCCGCAAAAAACGAGCCGCCACACAGCATCATCAGCGAAAAAATAAAAAAGTTATAGTCCTGAGAATAAAGCGATGCAAAAATAATTATTTTTTCTGTAAAATAGTTTTTATCGTATAAAAGCGCCAAACCATAAAAAAATGATATAAATGAGGTGTCGCTGTAATCGTACTGACCCGAAGAATAAAACTGATTTATCAATTTTACCAAACGCGGAACGGTATAAACGCCTCCCCCAATAGAAATTCATGAATAGCTGGTTTTTGGTCATTCTTCCTCACAAAAATCGGAATAAAAAGCGATCAAAAAATGTCACGTGCCCGAAAATGTTTTCAATAAAAACGTCAACTCGTCCCGCAAAAAACAAGACCTCACATGACTCTGTGGACCAAAATATGGAAAAATTATAGCTCTCAAAATGTGGTATTGCAAAAAATATTTTTTGCAATAAAAAGGGTCTTTCAGTGTGTGACGGCTGCCAATCATAAAAATCCGCTAAAAAACTCGCTATAAAAGTAAATCAAACCCCCCTTCATCACCCCCTTAGTTAGGGAAAAATAAAAAAAAATGTATTTATTTCCATTTTCCCATTAGGGCTAGGGTTAGGGCTAGGGCTAGGGTTAGGGCTAGGGTTAGGGCTAGGGTTAGGGTTGGGGCTACAGTTAGGGTTGGGGCTAAAGTTAGGGTTAGGGTTTAGATTACATTTACAGTTGGGAATAGGGTTGGGATTAGGGTTAGGGGTGTGTCAGGGTTAGAGGTGTGGTTAGGGTTACCGTTGGAATTAGGGTTAGGGGTGTGTTTAGATTAGGGTTTCAGTTATAATTGGGGGGTTTCCACTGTTTCGGCACATCAGGGGCTCTCCAAACACGACATGGCGTCCGATCTCAATTCCAGCCAATTCTGCGTTGAAAAAGTAAAACAGTGCTCCTTCCCTTCCGAGCTCTCCTGTGTGCCCAAACAGGGGTTTACCCTCACATATAGGGTATCAGCGTACTCAGGACAAATTGGACAACAACTTTTGTGGACCAATTTCTCCTGTTACCCTTGGGAAAATACAAAACTGGGGGCTAAAAAATAATTTTTGTGGGAAAACAAAAAGATTTTTTATTTTCACGGCTCTGCGTTATAAACTGTAGTGAAACACTTGGGGGTTCAAAGTTCTCACAACACATCTAGATAAGTTCATTGAGGGGTCTAGTTTCCAATATGGGGTCACTTGTGGGGGGTTTCTATATGTTTAGGTACATTAGGGGCTCTGCAAACGCAATGTGACGCCTGCAGACCAATCCATCTAAGTCTGCATTCCAAATGATGCTCCTTCCCTTCCGAGCCCTCCCATGCGCCCAAACGGTGGTTCCCCCCCACATATCGGGTATCAGCGTACTCAGGACAAATTGGACAACAACATTTAGGGTCCAATTTCTCCTGCTAACCTTGGAAAAATACAAAACTGGGGGCTAAAATATAATTTTTGTGGAAAAAAAAATATTTTTTATTTGCACGGCTCTGCGTTATAAACTGTAGTGAAATACTTGGGGGTTCAAAGCTCTCACAACACATCACGATGAGTTCTTTAGGGGGTCTACTTTCCAAAATGGTGTCACCTGTGGGGGGTTTCTACTGTTTAGGTACATTAGGGGCTCTGCAAACGCAATGTGACGCCTGCAGACCATTCCATCTAAGTCTGCATTCCAAATGGCGCTCCTTCCCTTCCGAGCCCTCCCATGCGCCCAAACGGTGGTTCCCCCCCACATATGGGGTATCAGCGTACTCAGGACAAATTGGACAACAACTTTTGGGGTCCAATTTCTCCTGTTACCCTAGGGAAAATACAAAACTGGGGGCTAAAATATAATTTTTGTGGGAAAAAAATTTTGTTTTATTTTTATGGCTCTGCATTATAAACTTCTGTGAAGCCCTTGGTGGGTCAAAGTGCTCACCACACATCCAGATAAGTTCCTTAGGGGGTCTACTTTCCAAAATGGTGTCACTTGTGGGGGGTTTCAATGTTTAGGCACATCAGTGGCTCTCCAAACGCAACATGGCGTCCCATCTCAATTTCTGTCAATTTTGCATTGAAAAGTCAAACGGCGCTCCTTCCCTTCCGAGCTCTCCCATGCGCCCAAACAGTGGTTTACTGCCACATATGGGGTATCAGCGTACTCAGGACAAATTGGACAACAACTTTTGAGGTCCAATTTCTTCTCTTACCCTTGGAAAAATAAAAAATTGGGGGCAAAAATATAATTTTTGTGAAAAATATGATTTTTTATTTTTACGGTTCTGCATTATAAACTTCTGTGAAGCACTTGGTGGGTCAAAGTGCTCACCACACATCCAGATAAGTTCCTTAGGGGGTCTACTTTCCAAAATGGTGTCACTTGTGGGGGCTTTCAATGTTTAGGCACATCAGTGGCTCTCCAAACGCAACATGGCGTCCCATCTCAATTCCTGTCAATTTTGCATTGAAAAGTCAAACGGTGCTCCTTCCCTTCCGAGCTCTCCCATGCGCCCAAACAGTGGTTTACTGCCACATATGGGGTATCAGCGTACTCAGGACAAATTGGACAACAACTTTTGGGGTCCATTTTCTCCTGTTACCCTTGGTAAAATAAAACAAATTGGAGCTGAAGTAAATTTTTTGTGTAAAAAAGTTAAATGTTCATTTTTATTTAAACATTCCAAAAATTCCTATTAAACACCTGAAGGGTTAATAAACTTCTTGAATGTGGTTTTGAGCACCTTGAGGGGTGCAGTTTTTAGAATGGTGTCACACTTGGGCATTTTCTATCATATAGACCCCTCAAAATGACTTCAAATGAGACGTGGTCCCTAAAAAAAAATGGTGTTGTAAAAATGAGAAATTGCTGGTCAACTTTTAACCCTTATAACTCCCTAACAAAAAAAAAAATTGGTTCCAAAATTATGCTGATGTAAAGGAGACATGTGGGAAATGTTACTTATTAAGTATTTTGTGTGACATATCTCTGTGATTTAATTGCATAAAAATTCAAAGTTTGAAAATTGCGAAATTTTCAAAATTTTCGCCAAATTTCCGTTTTTTTCACAAATAAACGCAGGTACTATCAAAGAAATTTTACCACTATCATGAAGTACAATATGTCACGAGAAAACAATGTCAGAATCACCAGGATCCGTTGAAGCGTTTCGGAGTTATAATCTCATAAAGGGACAGTGGTCAGAATTGTAAAAATTGGCCTGGTCATTGACGTGCAAACCACCCTTGGGGGTAAAGGGGTTAAATAAAAGGTGCAGAAATTCTGCAACATCAAAAACGCAACAAACACTCATAGTGGGAATGTAGCCTTAGGGTAAGTTCACACAGGGAGTTTTTGTTGCATTTTTTTTCTGCAGCAAAACCTGATCATCTTGGCAGGAAAGAAGCTGCGCCAAAAACGCAGGTTTGGGTGCATTTTTGGTGCATTTTTTTCATGCATTTTTTTCTTTGTGCACGCCAATAAAGTTGAGTCACCTCTCGTTACTGAGCCTGTGCCCTCTGCATCTCATTCATTCCCCAGTTGCTTACAGCCGGGAGCAGTCGCATTAGCAGCGCTCCTGGTTGTAATCTTTATCTCCCCCAGATTCTGCGAGGGACAATCGTTATATTGGACTGCGACAGATCAGGGAGTATACTGATGGTTTATTATTTTTTTATTTCAGAAGATCGATTGCTTCGCTTGGAATGGCAGAATAATAAAATGGTAAAACTGTGTGGTGTTTTATTTAATTAAAAGGGTTTTTTTTTGCTGTGCATGTTTATTTAACCTTTTAACTATTATAGAATTAGTAATGGATAGGTGGCTTAATGACACCTCTCCATTACTAAGCCGGCTTAATGTCAACTTTCACTGGGAAGGTAACATTAACCCCTCATTACCTGTAGCGGTGGCAAGTGGGAAGAGGCAGGCAAAGCGCAAGAATTGGCATATCTAATAGACGCACATTCCCACAATATCAAGT
This sequence comes from Ranitomeya imitator, assembly GCF_032444005.1. Taxonomy (NCBI): domain Eukaryota; kingdom Metazoa; phylum Chordata; class Amphibia; order Anura; family Dendrobatidae; genus Ranitomeya; species Ranitomeya imitator. The sequence goes on from NC_091287.1 coordinate 100,405,640, forward strand.
TATTGCTTATCCATAGAATAGAGCTTAACTTTCTGATTGCTGGAGATGCGATTGCTGGGTCCTCCCCGCAATCCTGAGAAGTGGGCTCTGAATTCAGGAAATTGGGCTCTGTAGACCCCCATCTTGAATGGAGAAGAGGCGAGGGAGCTCAAACTCCATTCATTGTCTATGGAACTGCCAGAAATAACAGGATGCTGTGCTTGTCTTTTCTGGCAGTCCCACAGACAATGAATGGAGTGAAGGTCGAGCACGTGCACTTCCACTACATTTAACATGTGGTTCTGCAGAGTACAGTTCCCAGAGCCTCTGTGGAGAGGGAGTACTTAATATTTTGTGAATATCCATCTAAGCCAAAATAAAGAAAGGAATTCGCAGAAAGTAAGGCCGGGGTCACACTAGAGATTTTTACGGACGTATGAGAGGCGCAAAAACAACGCATTGCACACGGACCAATGATTCTCTATGGGGCAGCTCCTATCTGCTGTATACTTCTCACCTGTATTTTACGGGCTGAGAAAATCGCAGAATGCTGCGTTTGTCAGAGTATTGCGCAAAAAATCTGCCAATGAAAGTCTATGGGGCGAGAAAAATACGGATTACACACGGACCATCAGTGTGACTTGCGAGAAATACGCAGCGGTGTTCTAGAGAAAAGCCGCAATTCAGTGCGGTGTGCAGTAAAATCACACTGTCAGGTTAGAATAGAATAGATAGAATACATGTCTACACATAGAATAGGTACAGTACAGACCAAAAGTTTGGACACACATTCCCATTTAAAGATTTTTCTGTATTTTCATGACTATGAAAATTGTACATTCACACTGAAGGCATCAAAACTATGAACTAACACATGTGGAATTATATACTTAACAAAAAAGTGTGAAACAACTGAAAATAGGTCTTATATTCTAGGTTCTTCAAAGTAGCCACCTTTTGCTTTGATGACTGCTTTGCAGACTCTTGGCATTCTCTTGATGAGCTTCAAGAGGTAGTCACTAGGAATGGTCTTCCAACAATCTTGAAGGAGTTCCCAGAGATGCTTAGCACTTGTTGGCCCTTTTGCCTTCACTCTGCGGTCCAGCTCACCCCAAACCATCTCGATTGGGTTCAGGTCTGGTGCACTCTCCTTCTTGGTCAAATAGCCCTTACACAGCCTGGAGGTGTGTTTGGGGTCATTGTCCTGTTGAAAAATAAATGGTTGTCCAACTAAACGCAAACCGGATGGAATAGCATGCCGCTGCAAGATGCTGTGGTAGCCATGCTGGTTCAGTATGCTTTCAATTTTGAATAAATCCCCAACAGTGTCACTAGCAAAGCACCCCCAACGAAGTGGGAACCAGGCATGTAGAATCCATACGTTCACGTTTTCTGTGTCGCACAAAGACACGGTTGTTTGAACCAAAGATCTCAAATTTGGACTCATAAGACCAAAGCACAGATTTCCACTGGTCTAATGTCCATTCCTTGTGTTCTTTAGCCCAAACAAGTCTCTTCTGCTTGTTGCCTGTCCTTAGCAGTGGTTTCCTAGCAGCTATTTTACCATGAAGGCCTGCTGCACAAAGTCTCCTCTTAATAGTTGTTGTAGAGATGTGTCTGCAGCTAGAACTCCGTATGGCATTGACCTGGTCTCTAATCTGAGCTGCTGTTAACCTGCGATTTCTGAGGCTGGGGACTCGGATAAACTTATCCTCAGAAGCAGAGGTGACTCTTGGTCTTCCTTTCCAGGGGCGGTCCTCATGTGAGCCACTTTCTTTGTAGCGCTTAATGGTTTTTGCAACTGCACTTGGGGACACTTTCAAAGTTTTCCCAATTTTTCGGACTGACTGACCTTCATTTTTTAAAGTAATGATGACGACCACTTGTTTTTCTTAGCTGCTTTTTTCTTGCCATAATACAAATTCTGACAGTCTATTGTTAGGTGTCTAGATCCCGCCTCTACACAGGGGGAATCTCGAACCATCTCTGCTGCAGTCAACCATTCTTCTCCAGCCGCAGTGGAGTCTGCTCAGCGGAGACGTCGGTCTCAGCGTCTAGCTCAGGCTGATACTGGACGACTGGTGAAGGCTGCCTTTCCAGCTTCTGCCATTGTAGCCAGTAATGGGCAGCGGCGAGCAGACGTGTTTGGGACTAAGTCCTGCTCTTCCCTTTCTGAGCATGCCCAGGACAAGATCTCTCATTGGAGATCAAGGGTCACATGCTTAGATACTGCAGCAAATCCCATTGGTCCTTTAGGAAGGTCCTGAAGGTGTTCTTCTTCTGTGGCTGACTCCCATTGGTCCTTCTGGGAAGGTCCTGTTCTTGCTGCAGCTATAAAAGGTGTGCATGGCCGCACGGCCATGTGCTAGTGTACATTTGGAATCGTGTGTGTGTTGATGAGTGCAAGTCGTTCTTTAAAATCCCCTCCCTTGTGTATGACTGTTCGCAAAAGGTGGATGCTTGCTGTCTAGCGCCCGACTAAGCTGTCAACATAAAGACACACGATACAGCGTCTATTGCTGTAACCGCCAGTACGGCGCTGTGCGCTTATAGAGCACTTTCCTATCCCAAGTCTAGGTGGTTAGTGGCGTCCATCAAAGCGGCACAGCAAGCACTCTTGTGCTTTAAGTTATATTTATATTTCAGCTGTGTATCCACCAGACTTCTGCACAACACAACTGATGGTCCAAACCCCATTTATAAGGCAAGAAATCCCAATTATTAACCTGACAGGGCACACCTGTGAAGTGAAAATTATTTCCGGTGTCTACCCCTTGAAGCTCATCAAGAGAATGCCAAGAGTATGCAAAGCAGTCATCAAAGCAAAAGGTGGCTACTCTGAAGAACCTAGAATATAAAGACATATTTTAGGGTGTTTCACACTTTTTTGTTAAGTATATAATTCCACATGTGTTAATTCATAGTTTTGATGCCTTCAGTGTGAATGTACAATTTTCATAGTCATGAAAATACAGAGTAATCTTTAAATGAGAAGGTGTTTCCAAACTTTTAGTCTGTACTGTATATATGTCATACAGCGCTAGATAGCTTAAAAGCCGGCAAGTCAATTGCTCAATTGCCGGCTTTTGCTATCTCCTTATCAAACCCGACAGGATACGAGACATGGTTTACATACAGTAAACCATTTCATATCCCTTATCTACTATATAATTGTCTAAGGGTCACTTCCGTCTGTCCGTCTGTCCTTCTGTCACGGTTATTCATTCGTTGATTGGTCTCGCCAGCTGCCTGTCATGGCTGCCGCAACCAATCAGCAACGGGCACCGTCCGGAAGAAAATGGCCGCTCCTTACTCCCCGCAGTCAGTGCCTGTCGCCCGCATACTCCCCTCCGGTCACCGCTAACACAGGGTTAATGCCGGCGGTAACGGACCGCGTTATGCCGCGGGTAACGCACTCAGTTACCGCCGCTATTAACCCTGTGTGTCCCCAACTTTTTCTATTGACGCTGCCTATGCAGCATCAATAGTAAAAAATGTAATGTTAAAAATAATAATAATAAAAAAAAACCTGCTATACTCACCCTCCGTTGCAGCTCGCGCCGGCCGCCATCTTCCGTTGCAGGTTCCGGTGGCAGAAGGACCTGCTATGACGTCACGGTCATGTGACTGCGACGTCATCACAGGCCTTGCGCGACAAGGACCTGCCATGACATCACGATTACGGATAATTTTTAGAGAAAAAAAATTGCATCCTCGCGTTGAATCCGTACGGATCACTGTTCAGGAACTTTTCTGCATATTACGCCTGTAAAAAACAGACCGTATGTCCCTACGCCAAGTGTGACCCCGGCCTAAAAGGGGAAAGATTTACACCACTTGGACATATTAGTTTTCATTTACAAACGCTGTTAAAATAGGATCATTCTGACAGTGCTGGCTTAGTATAGACAAGGCTATCAATCGCCTACAAAGAAGTTGTACAGCACAAAAAAAATAACGGGAGGAGCAATAAATAAATTCATTTATAATCATTCATTTAGAATAAATTATGATTTTCATCAGTGCGCAATCTGTGGGGACTTCCCATGATAGCCATTTAAGAAAGGATATGCTCAATTTGCTGATATATGCAATATTGCTGCATAATCCCACGAGCACCATTATAAAGCAATCCTTCCCAGTTTCCAAAATATTTTTTTTTACCAGTCTGAATAAACCCAATGTCTATGTTGTTTCTCGTGGCTTATGGAAGTAGATTAGATGCTCTGGGAGCAATAAGGCTTAGACACCATCCAGTGTACAATGCTCGAAATTCACCTCTCAAACATTCGAACGCTTTAAATCTGTACAGAAAGCAGAATAATATTTTTTCTTCAAATGAATATTATGTACCTGGCTTTTGGAAGCTGCAACCTTTGCAAATAGTGCTTGGGATACTTTAGCTCTTTTCATTTCCTGCTGAATCTCATCATAGATGGAAGCATTAATATTCATGCTGCAGTTCTCCAGGCTTCCGTTTCTCTCAGTCGCAATGGTAGCTGTTTTGACCTGGAACATACATTAGAAAGAGAAAATTTACTCACAGAGTGTATGGGGAAAAAAGTAAAAAATAATTAAATAAATAATATATTTTATTAATTGCAAATTATAAATATATATATAATATTAATTGCAAATTATAAATATATATAATATTAATTGCAAATTATAAATATATATAATATTAATTGGAAAATATAAATATACAATTATATTAATTGTATATCTTTATAATTATATATATATATAATATTAATTGTAAATTATAAATATATACACACATACATTTCTTTTACATATGCAAAATCTCATTGTCAGAATTAAAAAAAAAAATAAAAAAATAATATAATCAGAAAAAATGATTAAAAAAAAACCCCAAGGAAATATTCTGTATTAACAGCAAATTCCTGTCTTTTTTTGTAAATTTTCCGGGCAGGTTAATAATACAGTTTCCATTGTCAAACGACAACAGCCAATAGCAAAGCCATCGGTCAAGTTTTATGGCAACCAGCCAAATATTTTCACAGAACCGTGCAAATGTGCAACTGAAAGCTTTCTGCAATTAATGTGAAAGAATGTAACCATCTGTCTTTGAAAAGACTGGCTTATCTTGAACGGCATGCAACATAACTGTGATGATTTATGCCTGTGATAAAAGCGTAATGGCGGCATCCTAGATTCCACGGTTCTTTATTCTTATTAGATTTCCCCTTTAACACGGCTTAACCTTGCCCTTTTGCTTTTTGCTTATATCATTAGCCCTTTAGATCATTTTAGATTTCAGAGCAGATTGTGTTCTTTGTCAGTAGGATACAAGGTATTCACCTAGTAGATGAAAGCGAGTGGTTTTTCTATAAAATACCAGAATAATATACATTGTGTAAACCAACAAGATACATTTTTTGGCTTCTCCATCTCCTGCCGAACTCACCTTACTATCTTATGCATAAAAGCGGGGAGGGAATGGGGAAGGGAGACCGAACTTTTGGCAGAGGGATAATAGGGCATGTTGAACTCCCACACTTAAGGCTTCTTTCACACTAGCGTCGGACTCGGCCCGTCGCAGTGTGTCGGGCCGAGGTTACCGACGCTAGCGTTGTAAGCGCCGCACAACGGGTGCAGCGGATGCAGATTTTCATCGCATCCGCTGCCCCATTGTGAGGTGCGGGGAGGTGGGGGGGAGGAGTTCCGGCCGCGCATGTAGCGTTTTTTGCTCCCGACGGTCCGCCAAAGCAATCCGTCGCAATGCGTCGTCAATACAAGTCTATGGGGAAAAAACGCATCCTTGCAAGCACTTTTGCAGGATGCGTTTTTTCTTCAAAACGATGCATTGTGACGGATTGCAGTTAACGCTAGTGTGAAAGTAACCTAATCCTTTTTTTTCTCCTGGGAGATCAGTCGACACCGGAAGTTTCTGGTAGAAATGTCTCTCCCCAGTGAAAACATATAAATGTTCAACAAAAGCAATGGCGAGTTGGGGAAGACGGCTGTCCTGCGAAACGGGGGCAGTTTTACAACGCATCCGCTGCCCCATTGTAAGGTCCGGGGAGGAGGGTGCGGAGTTCCGACCGCGCATGCGCGGTCGGAAAAAGCAGAACCGACAGACAAAAAAAAAACTTTCATGCAACTTTTTTTGTCCCGATGGACTGCAAAAACACAACGCATCCGTCGCATGACGGATGCAACGTGTGGCAATCCATCGCAATGCGTCGCTAATGAAAGTCTATGGAGAAAAAACGCATCCTGCGGGCAACTATGCAGGATCCGTTTTTTCTCCAAAACGATGCATTGCGACGGAGGCCAAACGACGCTAGTGTGAAAGTAGCCTTATCCAAAAAGGTGCAGCTTTCTGGGCATTACTGTAGCACTACAGCAAAATTCCCGGATTAAATGTAGCATATAATAGGTGGGTGACCTTGGTTAAGGTTTTGTACTGGAGCTTTAAAGAAAAACAGTCACCAGTTCAAAACGGGCCAGTATGTTCTTATTTTATTCTTGCTTGGAAATGTATGGTGAATTTAAAGAAAAACAGAGATATGGGCTTTTTTATACGGTGCCAATTATCATGGTGGACCTAGCTAGGTTTGCACAAGATCAATCTTCCTACAGAGCGTTCATCCATGAAGTCGCCATAGTTCAGCAGATTACTATAAAATTAGTTCTTTTTGATTCGTTAAAGAGGACTAATTACTGAATTTTTTTTTACGTTTAAATCAAGTACCTCCTCCAGTTGGGTCTGCAACACTTATTCTGGGAACAGATTTTTATTTTTTCCCACCATTCTAAAGTTATGAACCAAACACGAAAATTTACGCTTTATCCAACCGGGCGTATGTCACAGAACTTTTCTGTGGTAGTTTGCCTTTTCTCCTTTAAGACACTAACCAAATAAAACATGGCCTTGCCATTGTGGGGGAAAAAGGAAATGCCCATCCAGCAGGTCACAGTTGTCCGTAGTACAGGATAGCAGAAACACTGGAGAGCCAGAGCACAGAAGAAAAGAAACCCAATCCAAGGCTGTGGCAGCTCCAATAGCGTTGATGGGGCCCGTTTAGTGTGGCGTTCTGTGTGTCCACATGAGACAAAGCTCGTCTCAAGAGAACAACCTAAGCCAGGCTGCAACTCTTACTTTCTCGGTGATCATCTTCTTTTCCCCCTCTATTACTCACCATATTTTGGATTGGCCAGCACCAAAGGAGAAAAAGTCAATTCCCTCGAGGAAGGTCTGTGGTATACACACCCAGTCAGTTGGAGAAAATTTGCACTTTGGGCTCGCTTTATTCCAAAGATATGCTCAAACCCCAGGTAACAGAGGGGCACAGAAGAGAAAACATGTCCCAGCATCATTGGAGCAGCGCAGTTTAATAAAAAAATCCATTTAAAAGGTGTTCTTTAAGCCTTGTCTCTGCTATAGATTGCATGTAGAAGAATACTAGGTTAAAAGCAAGATATTGGCGCCGTCATTGTGAAAAGTAAGTTTTAAGGAATTTTCCCAAGTTTAAAAATTAAGTCTTATTGAAATATCCTAAAATGTAACATCTCATATTAAATGTTTTAATATAGCTAAAAAAAATACAGGATAAAGCATACAGGGAAAATTTGCATTATTCTTGTAACAGACTTTTCAGGATTTGTGAAAAATATTTGCAAGTTTTAAGCCCCATCTACTTCCTCTGACAGACACGTACGGTACACTAAGGTGTGCATGAATGCATCAATAATCGTTTCTACATTTCTCTGTATTATCAGTCTCAATGCAGATTGTGATACCTGTTGTTGGACTTACATCAAAAGAATGGAATAATTTTAAAGCAATTGATGAATCTTTTGTAGTTCTTTAAGACACTTGGCAGGAAAAATATGCAAAGGAGAGAGAACAGACACGCGAGATATTTCCTGAGACTCCTCGGCGGTTGTTTACAGAAATGGGCTTTAGATCATTTAACATTTATTCACTTTTTTAACGATCCCAATACATTTTAGATCAGAATATTTGTATTTATATATGTATGGGGATTTTTTGTATTTGCTTTTATCAGCTACTATCCTTTTGTGCTGCTTTTTATAGCCTGTCATTTTAACTCTTCCGTTAAGTTCCATTAGCGCCTACAAATCCAGAATTTACAGTTGACTCATTGCTTGATAACTGGATTATCAGCCGAAATCCCAGCTATCATATGCAACAGCAAATGTCTAAACCAAACACATCTTGCCTCATTTTGAGTCATTGTTAAAGCAAATATAACACTGCACAAAGAATCAGTAATATTATTAGACATTTCAAATGATATTAGTAATCCTCTAAGCCGCCGAGACGTACAGAAGCACCACGCTAGGATTCAGTGGAGCCTAAGGCAACGCTAATTATCGAATCACGGTTGTTCTATTGGGAATCACATTTTTTTTTTTTATGATTTGGAGTCCGTTTTATCCCCTTATCTCTAAAAGGATCCTTCAGTGGACTTCAGGCTAAAGTCCATTAATAGTAGACTAAGCCATTAGCACACCATGTTCCCTTTCAATAAGGAAATTTGCTCTCTTTCTTGCAATACATTAGTGTAGAACTACAGCAGCTTCCTCCCGTCCACCATCGCCAACCAGTGTTATTTATTACTCCTGGAAGACATTTGGTAATCATTAGCTGTAAACTCTGCCGTATGTCAAGAAATGATGCTTTTGTGTTTGATGAACTCATCGGTTTTATTATGTACATTGAATCTGGATAGAAGTGTCTAAGCAATATTTTCCATGATCGGTATGTTTGTATTAAAGCACAAAAGTATCCCCGTAAAATTTAATGGAAGAGCTGTGCACTTTTAGGACATAAATAAGAACGGTGTTAGGCAAGCCCATGAGTGCAACGATTACGTTAAAGAGAATCTGTCACGGTGAAAAACGGTCCTGAACTATTATAACGTAAGATGTGCAGAAGAGACACAGATTCCAATTATGTAATTATTAACTTTAAAATCGCTTCCATTTCCTTGTCGCAAGCCTGCAGACATCTCTGCGCAGTAATGCATCCCCCGGACTCCTAAGGTAAGGCCGGTGTCCCACTTGCAACTGCAATGTGAGAAACTTGAGTGAGTCTCTCACCTCAATACCCGGCAGTTCCGCCGGCGGTTCGGACCGGAGCGTTCAGCTGCATAGAAATACATGCAGCCACACACTCAGGTCCCGAGTGCTGGGTATTGGGGCGAGAGACTCGCACGAGTTTCTCGCATTGCAGGTGGGACACCGGCCTAAGAGAAATACTAGCACGGACTCCTAGATGCTTCATTAGTAGAGCACTGGCCTTTTGTAGGATTAGTAAGGGAGTGAAAGTGAGTTTAGCTATAAAGAAAACCCCATAAAGAGACTAACGCTGGCAAAGTCTGCAACGACTTAGTACGACAGTAATGTTTAGGGGGGGCTCCCGACTGTCCACAACAAATGTCGAAAGACAGAAAGATATGACTTCTACTTTTGTTCTTTACAAAGATAAGAAGCCCTCTAGTCTTGCAGTGGCTCGCTCAGAAAATACAGAATGGCATGTCTAGCTGGGCTGCTCGTGTATGGAGGAGTTGGGTAGGAGATAATGGTTGACCAAACGACCCTCTAAACCATTGTTCAACGGACCGACATCTAAAGTGTAAGGGAGCTTAACGTGTAAACTTTTTATTTTATGAATAAATAGTACACATGAAAATAAGTGTAATAGATCTTATCAGAGAAATCTGCTTCTTTCTGATTCAGGGCTGATCAATCAAAATTATCAAATCACAGGTAAAATCTGTATTCAGTAAAGACGGATTGTTACATCACTGAGAGAGGAGATGGCAATTGCTGCTGATGAGATTCTATGTAAATGGAAAAAAGGGAGGATCTCTGCACCTAGCTCCTCCCTCTCCACCACCTTCCTGTATAGGAGATCACAGTTACTATTGACAAGATTCATCTATTTCAGTAATGTAACAATCTGTCTTCACTGAATACAGATTTTACGGTTACTCTATAAGACATCCTTACTGTGTATTTCAGTTATCCACACATGACAGTTCAGATACATTGCTTTAGGTTGTCATATTCCCTTTAATACAAATCAGAGTCTCCAATTTAACAACTAACATCCTTTAGCCACAAATGTTGGGAAGCTCCGTCTATAAACGGGGTTGCCCAAGACATAGATTCTTATGACCTACCTTTGGGAACCATCACCGACCAGCTGTCTGCAGATCTAGCAGCAGCCAGATGTCCACAGCGTACAGAACAGAAGAGCTCAGGTCTGTACACTGTGGAGGAGCCATTATTGGGTCCTGCAGATCTCATTAACATCAATGGGAGACGAGCTTCAGCAATGGAGAACAACCTCTACAAAGTTTACAGACTTGTTCTAATCATGTGACACATATAGAGTCTCCGAAGTCCACAAGAAAGCCAACACCAGATTATTTTAATAGCTACAATTCCTAAAACACAAGGGGGATACAATCCTCTTTGGTGGTTCAATTCTTCGCATAAGACATTCACACACCCTCATACTCTACCCCTGAAGAAGCCATGACTGTGATGGTATGCAGGACTTCAATGTACTATTTTTGGGGTTAACTTTGTGTTATTTGGTCTGCCTCTTTTAGTTGTTTAACTGTATCTACGGTGCTGACCTACATTTTTTTTAACCGATTCCAGACTTTTTAATTAACATTGGCAGAATATAGTTTCATTGTTATGCACATCATCTAGTAGATTGCATTAGCTGTACATGGTGTAGCACCATGGTACATGGCCTTTTATTCAGTGGTGTCCAACCTGTGCATTGGTTAATCTATCCTAAGGATCAGTCGGTCATCAAAATCCAAGTCTTGGACAACCCCTTTAATCTCTCAAATTCTGTTTTGGGAACATTGGGATGACATTTAAAAAAAAAAAAAAATAGGTGATGTTCAATGTATTCCATGTCAGTAAGGCATGTGTTACCTCTGTAACACATGTCCGCTGAGGGAAAATACAAGCAATGCGAAGACGGCATTATTTATGTAAAACCCCCCTCAATTAAACAGAGAACATTGCATACTTTATATATTAATATGCAGATAACAGATGGATAGGGGTTACTAAACAGTAAATCGATTAATGACTTTTAGCGAGAAATGTAAATCACCCATATAAGACATTTAACGGTATACAGTTCTCATTTTTCCTATTACTTAAAGCAAGATTTTTTTACTGATCTTGAATAGCACAGCCAAGATCTAGAACTTTTCTGAATAGATAGTGGACAGATAGGCATCTACAATACCTAGTGTTTAAAACTGTAAAAACCTTTGTGGCAAAATAAGATGAGAAAAACAAAGCCGGCTCTTTTACCGAAAAGGCGCCATTCTTGTCCGTAGGTTATGTCTTGTATGGCAGCTTAAATAAAACAATTGAAATGAGTGGAGAGATTATGCTACACCAGACATCACCCTGATAGAAGGCACCATTTTCAACTCTTGGATAAGACCTGTAGCCCAACAAAAATGTCTGTGTAGATAGATATTCAATAAGCAGTAAATTCAGACCGATTTAGGCTGGAGATACAAATCAGAAAGTTGCTGGCCACACACATCTGTCTGAGGGTAGTCGGGAGTTACTCCCATACACAGATTGTTTGAACATTAAATTATAAAAAGTAAAGTCCGCCATACAGATTAGACAGGTTTGGCCAACGTTAATATAAAGATCTGTGAAAACCGAAAATGAACATGGGCTTTAAAAGATATTTTAGAAATTCAGGGTCTGTACATCATAAGGAAATCAATAGATCTATATTCATGAACTTGAAACAAATTCTTTCCATTGGAATACAGAATGCTAAAGAAGGTTCTACAAGGGTTGTCCGATGCTGCTCACCTCCACATTGGGAGATGGCAAGTGATACCTGCCAGGATGCTTGCATGGTCATCAGGGATCGTGCACTATTCTGACCAGCATCACCTCCTGCGGATGTAGACAGTTCCAGACAACCCATGTAAGACCTCATTTTGACGACTGCCTTTCCATGGCTGTGTAGCTGATAAGCCAAAATGCCTACACAGACTCCGTTATCTTCATAAATGGCCAAAAAGCAGTATTTTTTTTTTCTCAAATAAAGAGGGTCGTAGAAATTCAGACAAGTATAGAAATTTTAAAAATAGAAAAATCTTCTGTTCTATCAAACTAAGTTACTTAACCAATATTAAAAAAAGGGCAAAAATATTTATAATTTCTTCAAAAGCTGGAATCCGGAGTTGGTACATTTCTATAGATTTTGACTTCACCCAAAACCAACTCTCTCTCAAACTCTACAGACCTGTGTTTTTCAGGTAGATGGTTTTCACAAACACAACTCATACTCATTATGGTGTATAGACATGTTCATATATCCGTTTTCTTTGCAGACTGACTGTCCGCCTAAATCAAAAATGGAGAACTATCTTTTTTCTTGAAATCAGAATTACGAATGAAAACTTACTCAGTCAAGTGAAAGTGTCAGTAAAAACAAACAAATTGCACTTGGATGCCATCCGCGTATTATTAGAGTGCTATTTTTTGCTAGCTCATAAGTAGGAAAAACGTAGACTTTTTCTTTCGCATAAGAGAAAAAAAAAAAACACAAATGCCAGACTGATGGTAAAAACGCTTACAAAAAAATAGTTTGATAACTCAGATCCAAAGCTCAGTTTTTCTTCATGCCAAAAATTCAATACCGGTTATAAATTTTTCTTACACAAAAACATTTTGAAAAAGTAATGCAAAGTTCTAATACCCCCCACTAACTATTTCACAGGACTGAAAAACAAGATTACTAAAGCTGGAGAGACAGCAACATTTTAAGGCAGTAAGTTAATTTTCCTTTCAGGATGCAATTAAATAGGCGATTACGAGCTGTAAAAATGTTTGACATCACAGACGGGCAACTTTGAGAAAAGTGCTGCTAGAATGTGTGGCACATCACAGAACTTCTCAAGGAGGACAAGTGGATATTAAAAAGGTTATCAGCAGGAAGACAAAGGTTTTCGTAGTATCGCTATTGACAAAAAAGAAAACTTTAATACCGGAATAAAAAGAACTATCTCCAGGGTAAAACCCATTACATTAACAATTACAGGGAGCTACTGATAGGCGAAGACAGAGTTGTAGTTTAGTTACTCCATCCTTTACCTGCGGAGGACGGGCTGGTGGTGTGCTGATCAGAGGTGCTGGACCCATGGTGGATGCTGCATTGAGACTTCTTTCCCTTTCATCCTGGTAAATTCGGTCTCTCTCAGCTTCAGGCAGCTGTAAGAAATTCTGCATTGCCCGTAGATTTACCAGTAATGACTGAGATGCTGTCTTGGGATCTTCTTCCTTTCGTAAAATTTCCGAGAGCAAGCCCTAAATTAAGGGATTACAACGTATTAGTTGTAAAAAAAAAAAAAAAACTAGACGGCGCTGCAGGTAACTATATTATTCTGCCAAAAATTGAAGGCGCTAATAAAAAAAGTAGACTGATGGAAATCTGCTAACAAAATAAAAATATATAGATATATAAAATACAAATAGATAAATCAAAGAGGTATTTCTAAATTGGGACATTAAGTAGATTATTTGACAAGACAAAACATCATAAAATAAAAACTTATAAACAAGATTTTTTATATATTTTCTGGATTTGCTTTATCGCACTATGGCATGGCACAATTCACAAGGAGAAGTGTCACCCATTAGGTCCTCTGTCAGAGGCCTCTCATCCACCCAAATAAGAACTCTTGCTTTGCACTGATGAGAAGCAAACCTCCCAAATATGTGTCTGAAAATAGTGTCTGGTTTGGCTTTTATCACAAGTCATGTGGCAAGTCTAGTTAAAGGGTGGATAGTGACTTAGCATTGCTACTTCAAATAAGTAGATCTAGAATTCAAGTCCTCGTCTTCTCTGAAGAGGCTATTTGTATATCTGGTGTTAGAAGACAAAAGAGGAGACCATGTAAAAAGTGAGAACAATTGTTCTCACACTCAGCAACTTTACAACGAGAACGACAACGATCCGTGACGTTGCAGCGTCCTGGATAGCGATCTCGTTGTGTTTGACACGCAGCAGTGATCTGGATCCCGCTGTGATATCGCTGGTTGGAGCTAGAAGTCCAGAACTTTATTTGGTCATCAGGTCGGCGTGTATCGTCATGTTTGACAGCAAAAGCAATGATGCCAGCAATGTTTTACATGGAGCTAACAACCAGCTACAACGATAAGTGAGTCGCTGTTACGTCACTGGATCGCTCCTGCATCGTTCTGGAGCTGCTGTGCTTGACGTCTCTACAGCGACCTAAACAGCGACGCTGCAGCGATCGGCTCGTTGTCTATATCGCTGCAGCGTCGCTGAGTGTGACGGTACCTTTAGCCAGTTAACCACATCAGGGAAGAGCTGAAAAATTTAGATACTATAGAAAACCAGGTATCCAGTTCCGAGGATTAGGTTCCTCTTGCTATAAAGACATAGTAGCTGATTCATAAAAGCTGTTTAACGGCAATTCTCTGCTTTAAAATGTTGCAAAATTTACGTGAAACTACAAATTTAGCAAAAAAGTTGCAAAAATTGCAAGTTGATGTTTTAACGACAGACAAGCCAAGCTTTACAAACTGTTTGAAAAGTGGGTGAAGCTCAGCTGGGACTGTGCATGGTTAACAACACCCAACAAATCCATCACAATGTTCCCCACACAGGTACTGTAAATTACTACAGAAATGTACTCTATCCCCTGACTAGAGTAAATGTCTTGCAGTGGAGCATAGCAGCAAAGGAGTACATTTTGATAGAACCTGAGTGGGAATAGCAACATGTCCACTGAAAATGGTCAATAAAACCATCTATCTAAGACTAGTAATCCATACTGGATTACGTGGTTGTCTAAAACCAGATTAAAATATTAGTGAAAGTTGGTGCACAGTTTGATCTTGCTACTTGGTTGCACGTCACGTCAAGATCCCACTTTTTTGTGATGTTATCAAGAAACTACTGTACATATAAATGAATATCGCTCTGAGATTAGGCCATCTTTATCTTCCTCTCGTTATCAGAGCTGGAAGTGAACAAATTTTGTAAGGGTTTATTTACACAGGCCGATTATCATGAACGAACGAACGTTCCTAAAAATGCCAGTTTCTCGATAATTGGACATTGCAACCAGGCTGCCAACTACCTGGCAAAAAGAAAAAAAAAATCTCATTCGTCAGGTGAAATTATTTTGAAACGTGTAAAAAAAAAAAAAAAAAAAAAAGACACGTGCTGCCGAGAACAATGCAAGTCTATGTGCACAGAACAATCAGTAATAGTCATTCGGTGCACTTGAGAAACGACAACCAATCAGGAAACATAGCATATAGCAGATTGGAGGTCTTTTAAAGCAGCTTGTTGGGAAATGTATATGCAACCGGGGCTGTGGAGTCGGAGTCGTGATCGGAGCCCATTTTGGTGGAGTCAAGAGTCATGGAAATTAAAGGGAACCTGTCACCCCGTTTTTTGAGATTGAGCTATAAATACTGTTAAATAGGGCCTGCGCTGTGCGTTACTATAGTGTATGTAGTGTACCCCGATTCCCCATGTATGCTGAGAAATACATTACCAAAGTCGCCGTTTTCTGGTAAGATGCAAACTCGGCTTTGGGAAAATGGCCGCCGCGATCTCTAATGCGCACGCGCGGCATCCCGCGGCCATTTTCCTGAAGCCCCGTGCAGCAGAGCACTCCATCTGCGCACGCGCGGCCCCAGGAAGATGGCCGCCCCCACCGATGCAAGGGATTACAGCGCAGATCGCGCGCTGTGTCTTCACGTGGGCGCAGGGAAGTCGGAACTCTGGACATGCGCACACCACTACGCCACCAACGGAAAGCTGGGGAAGAAAAGAGCGCTGTGAACACGCCCACCTGACCAGACCAGCCTGATTGACAGGCGAAAACGGCGACTTTGGTAATGTATTTCTCAGCATACATGGGGAATCAGGGTACACTACATACACTATAGTAACGCACAGCGCAGGCCCTATTTAACAGTATTTATAGCTCAATCTCAAAAAACGGGGTGACAGGTTCCCTTTAAGGAGTCGGAGTTGGAGGTTTGGCTTACCAACTCCACAGCCCTGTTTGCAACCTAAGGTTGACCATCTACAATGAGGTGAAGGACTTTATATCTCTAAATTGTGTAAATCATCTCAAAAAGACCAATAACATATTGGTACATTTCAATGTGCCATTCATGAAGAAAGACTATTGTGATCAAACAGCCCAAAACCTAAAGCTTTAATTACACTGGATCCAGTTTTTTTTAGATTGTCTGATAATGATGATCAAGCCATCTATAGTGGTTATCTCTAAGTGTTCCTAGAACAGAAGAACAAATAATTTTGTAGCAATTATGCTACGGAGAGGTGTTACTACATGCAATAAACTTGTTTTTTTATTTCTCACCTTAATAACCAAATACCAGCTATTGGTCAGGGAGGTAGTTACAATATATTAGATACCAAAGCTGGATTCACACTGATCTGAAGGAATATACCCTAAAGACAAAATTGGGCATCTATCATTCATTCATGGTGTTCATTTCTGAGTGGCAGCAAGAATAATATAAATTGCTATCTAAGGTGTATGGGCACCTTTAATTTCAGTCGATTGAACACTCCGCCAACATCTTTTGGTCTCCACTGCCTCATAAATGAGTCAAAATGTTTCTCAATAAGGCTTCTTTCGCCAAGAAAAAGAATTAGACATGGTAATTCCGCTTGCTTGACTGCCCTCTCAAAATTATCTATTGGTCGAGAATCGAGAGGCATTAGAAAGTTATCTGTTATTGCTGAAGTCAGTGGGGTCGGCTGGCTTTTTTATGTGTACGTAGGGCCTTAAAAAAGGATATTATCACGTTGTATCTTGTGCAGCTCACAACTCTGCAATCTCCTTACTTCCCATCAGCACTGATCTAAGAGCTCATCCTACTGCAGCCCATTAACAGACTATTAATGTTTGTGCTGAGCCTACACTGTTATCAGTATATTAATAAAGAAATAACAGAGCATTTGAGCAAGTACAATCTCAGGAAAGTGAGAGCTGTGATTAGAAGAACTGCTCTGGAAGCGGTCATTTTACAAAACTTATAACAGATTTTTAAACACAGTCTAATAATAGTGTAATAAAGGAATATATCCTCAACTATATAGTATCTACACCTCCCCCAAAAAACAATTAATCAGGGAAAAGAGGATCCATTCAAATTAGATTTATATAAAGTGCATATGCCAAACAATATCAGAACTTTTGTACCTAAGACTATACTAAAGCAGGGAGACTGCGCTCACTTAATAGGACAAAATTAAAAGTGAATGCCTTTGTAAATACTTACATAAAGTGCCTTTTAAGTGTACTTTTGTCCTATTAAGTGATCGCAGTCTCCCTGCTTTAGTATAGTCTTAGGTACAAAAGTCCTGGTATTGTTTGGCACATGCACTTTATATGGGGATCATTGGTTGTACCTATATACATTAAAAAATGGATTATTAGTGATATATTTGAAATACTACTACACCTATGAGCTTATATCCATTTGGATTTCATTAGATGTATTGACTTGCACTTGTCACTTTTCGTTAGTCCTGCTTGAATTTTATTATTGTTTTAAACATTGGAAATAAAAAACTGGTTATTTTAAACTATCTAATTTGAATGGATCCTCTTTTCCGTGATTAATTGTTTTTTGGGGGAAGGTGTAGATACTAAAACTTGTAACAGGTCAGGAGCTGATAGGGAAGTGAGGGTGGTGAGCAGATAACTCCTGTACAGAAATTAACAGTCTTGAGAGAGCCAACATGGATGTAACTACTGGGTCAGGATCTGGGGAAGAGATGCATGAGAACAAGCAGTACACTATGTAAGATAAAAGCTCTTACAGCAGGAGAATGAAAGCAGATTGATAAAGCAGGTAAATTGGAAACTTGCTCATTTTCATGCTGTCTAACTAAAGTAATTTAATAACATGTAAACTCAACACAAAAGCTGACTGCAGGAAAGTAAAATCTAAACCTTGTGTGTATTTAAGTTCATGCAATTTTTATATCTTGTATTTCAAGTTCTCCTGATAATAAAAGTTGGACAAAGCATATACTTGTCTTAGTAAGCACCATTAAACTACAGTGGTTAAGATAAATACACACAGTAACGCACAACCTTCAGTTTTATCATCGCAGCACAGATGACCTCCCAACAATTATTGATGGGGTCATGGCAATTAATTGGGCATGTAATTTATTAAACATTGCAAATACAGAAGGCGGCTGAACTGTGTGTCTCATTTATAGTCGGAGCAGTCAGTTGTGAATCAGAGACTCTTTATCAATCTTGCACTTATCAGTAATCTGATAGGAAACACATAACAACAGCGTAGATCATAAAGCTGTACAACGTAATAGCAGCCCTTCATAAAACTTGCAAGTATTGTAGGTCACTTCATAATTCATTATCTGTGGTGTTTAAGGTGATAAAGACATTATATCACTCTAGAGAAGACAAAGGGGTTTAGTACTGGAGCATAACATGTGAAATCTCTGCTATGAGTTCAACTGGGCGGTTCTTCAAAGACTTCTCTGGGGGCATGTGCTTCCACCCCTCATTCCCAAAGCCTGCCAATCGCATCTGTGGCTACTAAATGAAGAGCTGTGACTGACAGTGTCTGAGAAGGAGAGGTGAAAGCACAGGGTGTAAACACACAGAAGACTGAGAAGAAATGCCCAGATGAACTCCAAGCAGAGATTTCATATACTTGGTTCCAAAACAACAAATGTGAACATCTCTGCAATGGAGTGAGACAGTGCAAAGCACAAAAGAACAATTTAACCAGGGGAGCCTAAGGATTTTACAAGGCATTTAACTAAATATTTGTTGGCAAGTGACAGATCCTCTTTTAAAGAGGACGTTTCACCAGATTATTAATGTTGAACTGGACACAGGATGCAATAGTGGCTGCAGACACGTGATGCTTCACGACATATGACGTATACATACACAAGTCATATGTCACGTCTTCCCCATTGATGCGGGCTCCAGCTTTTCTGGCACATGACAGTTCATCTGATCAGCTGTCATGTGCCCCTGACAGCCGTGGGTGGAATCGTGATCCACCCGCGGCTGATGATATGTTAAATGATGCCGTCAATCTCTGACAGTGACATTTAACATGATTGTGCTGGAATCGCATCACTAACATGATCGCGAGGAGCTGATGGGATGGCATGACATCTTGGGGTCTACAGGAGACCCCCGTGATTGTCATTGCTGACTTGCTATGAGCGCCGTCCCATGACCAGCGGTCATGGCAGATGAGCATTCATGCTACACATCTGCTGAAACCTTGTTATGTGTAGAAAAAGCAATCAGAAGATCACAGCTAAAGAGACTATTGCAGACTGTAAAGTATATGAAAAAAAGGTATTAAAAATATAAAAAGTTTAAATCACCCCACTTTTGCCCTAATCAAAACAAATCAATTAAAAAAAAAAATCAAAAATACACATTTGGTATCGCCAGATATATCAAAATACAAAAAAAAATTACTCATGATTGGAAAACGTCGTAACGATAAAAAAAAATCAAAATACAGGAATTACGCTTTTTTGGTGGTCGTAACACTGCAATAAAATGCAATAAATGCAATTCCACAATTGTTTTTTTTTTTTTTTTTTTTTTTTTTTTTTTTTTAAATTGACCTGCCGATATGATTCTCCAGGTTATTATGAGTTAGCAGATGCCACACATTGTACAGGTTTTTTTTATTCATGGTGCCATTTTTCGAGATCCGTAGAGTCTCTATTGGGATCTGGAGTTGGGCGAGGGTATTTTTTTTTTGTGCGCCAAGCTGACGTTTTCCCCCTATACAATTTTGAAGTAGAATCGATCTTTTAATCGCCTGTTTTTTTTCAGCACATTATATGGTCAAATGAATGGTGTTGTCATATTGACGGAAAAATAAAGTTATGGCTCTGGGAAAAGGGGAGCAAAAACGTAAATCAAAAAAAGAAAAAGAAAAAAGGAAAATGGCCCAGGAGTGAAAGGATTAACAGAATTTTCATTGTGGTATATACTTATTTCTCCTGTATGACTTTGACCAATCATAAGCAGCAACACTCAAAGAAAAGACGAACACACTCTCACCAGAGCTCAGCACAGATTACTCCTGTGTGATGCATTTAATGGCACACAGATAGTCAGAGGTCACTACAGAGCCATAAGGCTATGTGCACACTTTGCAGATTACACTGCGGATTTTTCCGCAGTGGAATTCCAAAATCCGCAGTGAAAACCCGTCGCGGATTTTACTGCGGATTTTTCGCGGTTTTTACTGCGGTTTCTTCTGCGGATTTTCATCTGCAGTTTCCTATTGGAGCAGGTGAAAATCCGCAGAAAAGAAGTGACATGCTGCGGAATGTAATCCGCAGCGTTTCCGCGCGTTTTTTTCCGCAGCATGTGCACTGCGTTTTTTGTTTCCCATAGGTTCACATTGGACTGTAAACTCATGGGAAACTGCTGCGGATCCGCAGCGGTCAAATCCGCTGCGGATCCGCAGCAAAATCCGCAAAGTGTGAATATAGCCTTACAAGTTGCAATGAGCACAGTAGACATGAGTTACCATGGGGGAAGGGAAGCACTGCAGCTGAGCTTAGGTGAGTCAAATCACAAACTCATCCATAAACTCTACTCCTCTTATAGCACTTTTGCCTCTGCTGAACTGCCCCATCCCTCTACTGCCTGTTCATGGATAAGCGCTCAAAGGAGTCAGTAATCAAACATGTGCTGTATCACTGCAAATTATAATGGCTTTGCAGTGAAATCTGGCTGTTTGCCATGTGTCTCACACAGAAGAAACCCTGTACTAAGCTATGCTGCAGAATTGCCGTACCAACATTCTCGGCACTGCCATTTCTGTGACGTGACTTGTGTCATGTGCAGGCTGCGGTCAATGATCGGCTGCTCATCAGCTGCAACATTTACTATTTGATCAGCGTGTACATCCGCCCTGGCGGAATATTAATGAGCTGCCGCCTGCACGTGATACAACAAGTCACATCAGCATCGGGAACAGCTAGAATGGTGTCACTGCAGAAGGGAAGTATACACTTATGTTTAATTAGTGTCCTTGATGGAAGAAGTCTGTCTGATCAATTTTTTTTTAATTATTACTGCTATTATATTAAAAGAAAAAATCCAAACCCTCAAAATGTAAGCCAAACATTGAGGATGGAATTTGTTGATATTACTCAATTGCGGAAGTTAATTTCTGGCCCATATATTTATTGTAGATCTTTTGCATTTAAACCATACATTAAACCCTAGCATCACACCCGTATGTGTAGAGATACAAGCACTGGCATTGCAGCACAGCTATGAACACAGCCATAGGGGTACATTAACGTAATTAATTTGAGTAGAGCTGAGGAACACTGAGAAGTTCCGCATACACCGTACAGCTTTTCTGCACTAGAAAAAGCAAACGATTGAGGGCAGTGATCGGGGAAGAGATGGAGAATAAGGCACATGGTAGTCCTAACTGACATGGCCATCAAGGGTTAAATATGGTATTCCCCCGTAATCTTGTGCAGAACATAGCCAACACTTTCAAAGTTCTTTTCAGAGTTACTTTGGAAGAGGAGGATGATGCACTAGATTGATGCCGTCGTCTGTCTGGCTTCCAGATTGTCTCGCCTTCATACATAATCATTGATTGAAGCTGAATTGATCAGTCTCAAGCAAAATCAAAAGCACCTAGAACAAAATAAATAAATATCTTTCTCCCAAGAAAGCAACACTATCTAGAATATCTTTGTAGAGACTCACAAAATTAGATCCTTGGTCCAGGTGGAGGATTACCGTAATCCAAAAGCTCCACCCAACACAAATCGGGTCAATGCCAAGTATGAAGCATACAGTTATCTGGTAGAAAGGAGCACTGTGGTGACAGGGTAATGGTACCTTTTTCTTACCTTTAATTCAGTAATGATAGAGACGGCTGGTTTATTCCTGAATTATACTACAAAGAATTATGCGAAGCACAGTAGTAATTATGTCGTTGCACTTAAGCAGTGGATCTCATTTTAGCACGTAATTTGCACAAACTTCTTGTAAAAACTACAGGATGGTTTATTGTACAATGTGATTTCCAAGGATCTCCTTTAAAAAAAAACCAAAAAAAAAACCACACATCTCACACCCCAAAAACCTAGAGAGGACTTACTCTATTTTTCGCTAACCAAAAACGGCAGAAGCACAATTATGTCCCATCTATGTAGTAAGCTCATTTTTATCGTTAGAAATAAGTTTAACCCACTAATACAAAATGCCAATTTCGCTCATTAACAAATCTACGTTCCTGTGCCATTTAAATAGCTAATTTTCTCGGGGAAAAGAAAAAAAAAAGTGTATATAGTTTTTCGGTTTTCGTTCTAATCTGCTTTAATTGTCCCTGTTGTTCATCCCCATCTGTATTATAGCTATGAATCCAGCAACTGGAATTCTTAAGGGTGCGGAAAAGTAATAATGAAATGGTTTCTTTTCCGTATTACACTTGTGAAGCTCTCCGATACAACAGTCCCTTTATTACAGCTGCTCATCTAAAGAAACAGCATGGAATAACAAAAACATACAGATATTTATTGACCTCAAAGGAAGAAGAAAAAAAAATGGCCCTACCGCATAAGAGTAAGAAACTGTGTTTTTAATAAGAAAATGCATATGACAGATTAAGGAAAGGCGGGAGGAAGCAGAACACGTCCTTATTTCCATGAAAATCTGTCCCATACCACATAATATGGCAGAGAATGAATGGCTCGATTATGGATGAGCGGCTTCTTCAGCATGTGTTATTCCATCAAATAGTGTGCCGAGAAACACTTGACTACACGTCGCACAGGTTAAGTCAAACTGTTGACACGTTCCCTTTAATAAGTTTATTCATGCATCATTAGGAGTCATTTTGTTATGTGGCATCCGATCTCCAATTCACAAGGGACATTGCCAAGATAATGCGAATTCCTAGAAACTGCATACATTTGAAAGGAGCTGACAAGTGCAAAGGACTCCGATATTTAAGAAGACACCGCGAGTGCCACCCGTGAGTGAGACATGTCAGACTGGGGTCTGGAGCGTTGGTACATAAACTAGAGGTGTCATCTGTACAAAAATCATGTAAGGGATGCAAGAAGTAGCAATTGTAAAAAGTGTGTAGTTTTTGCTCGCTGTCTTTAAAAAAAACAAAAACAAACATTGATCGAGATGTTACATGGATCTGCTCTGTAGTACTGCAAAGACAGCACAAAAATATCAAAACCAACATGGAGTAATCAAGTGTTCAGTCTTAAAGGGTGTCTGTCAGTAGGATCAACCCTCTTAAACTGTCTACATGGACATGCAGGTCATAGGAAGTTGAATAAAATGTTACCTTGATATCTGAGATCAGATGTCTTACTCCAGAGAAATCCATGTAAATGAGCTATTAAGATCTATGGGCGGGACATGGATCTCACTGAGAATCTGCCTCCGGAGCTCATTTTATATGAAAGTGAGTGCTGCCAGTGTGAGACCTGTAGCTCAGGAAAGCAGACTGTCAGGCATTACATGTTGCCCCCTTTCATTTAAAGTAATCTCTGGAGGGAGATTCTCAGTGAGATCTGTGTCCGCCCATAGATCTTAACAGCTCATTTACATATCAAGAACAATGTGGATTTCTCTGGAATAAGACCTCAGGTTGCAGATATCAAGGGATCATTTTATTCAACTTTCTATGAGCGACATGACCATCTACACAGCTTCGGAGGGCTGCTTCTACTAACAAGTTCCCCTTTAAAGAAGAATCTACATTCATTTGACCGCTCGGACTGGCGAGTCGAACACAGATTAAAAAGGAATTTCTAATGCTTTTCATGTTAATCTAATTAATTGGATTATTGGACATCAGAATATTAATGACTGGTCAATAGGATTGACTATCAATATCAGCTCTGTGGACATCTACCTTTTGCCCCCACCAGTGATCAGATTTTTGAAGCATCTGCAATGCATTGCCCAAGCACTGTAACCTCTTCATTACTTACATTGCTCCATGCAGCAGCATGTTCTATATTACTAGGGCCAGGACTGGGTATACATAGTTGCAGCATTCTCTAAATCACTTAAAAATACCCGGCACACACCGCCACTACTAAAAAGGCAGTAGACCGAGCTTATTGAAGGGGCTGCAGGACGCACAAGAACAACAATCCCTTAAAATAGTTGGAAAAATATTTAGAATTCAGAGTCCTCAGTGGTTGATACCTTTTAATGGCTAACTGGAAAGATGGTAACAAATTGCAAGCTTTCAAGACTACACAGGTCTCTCGAAATCTTGCAATTTGTTACCATCTTTCCAGTTAGCCATTAAAAGGTATCAACCACTGAGGACTCTCAATTCTAAATATTTTCTATCTATTGGCTAACACGGTACCAAGATATATATCTTTCCTGTATTAAAATAGTTGATCGATGAGAGTTTGATGCCATTGATCTGATATTGATCCCACTGAGAGGCCAATATTTTGATCCTGCATGACCCTTCAGGTCCATAAAAGAACAAAAATGTGGTTTTTTTTCCTATGTTTTAAGTGCATATTTTAGGTTCTTCTCTAAAGACGGCCATATAGGAAAAACTTCCTTTCTGCATTTTCTGTATGGACTTGGCTGCAGTTTGTATATGTACATAAAAATAAAGCAATTAAAGTTTATTCCAGCCTCTGGAAAGCCCAGTCAATGAAAGGTGTGAGGCAAATACACCATTGAATGAGTATAAAATGTCGCTGTGGCAGCACAATGCATATTATTACCTCACTGACCTGTTACCAGTCATGCTGTCCAAGTCTACACAGTAAAGCTGACAAATGAGCTAAAGAAAAACAGAAAGTGTCAGCCTATTGTCGCTGCTGTAGGCGAAAATGGCTTCAAATTTAGAGTATTTAGGACTTGCATACCCAAGCCTGACCTCAAGTCCCAGGCATTTTGAGCATTGGATTATATTATGTAACATGTGTAGGATGCAGTTCAATCTAGAAACATTATTAAACAGTGGTAAGTTCCCTTAAAAGGTTTATGTTCCTTCCCAAGCATCTTTTGCAAATTCTTCTGTCTAAAAAAAAAAACCTTTGAAGGAAATTGTATGGTAGAAATAAATGAGGGGGGAAAGGGCTCAATCGGGTGGCAGCAACAATTTGTTTTGTGTTTGTCGTCATTTCCATAAAAACTAAAAACATTCAATAAGAACATTTTGGTTTTCATCCATAATGTAACATAATGGTTCTCAAAACTGTCCTGGGGGACCACAGCGTACACCAGACTCTAGGAATAAGAAATGCATGAAGACTTGTATGCAACTTCTGTGTTTGAGTCTCAGTACACAGGAAGAAAGGATGTGAATGGCAGAATATTATACGTGATGTAAATCAGATAAGTTTGTCATCTCCAACATTACAAACCTTCCTTTTATTTTATATAGGTTAGCTCACACCTTAAGTGGTCATTCACTGCTCGGACAACCCCGTCTCGATCAGTATGTTTACCCCGAGTAAAATAACACTTCTACTCACCTCCGATTCCGATGCCGTTCCAGTGGTGTCAGCACTCACTCTCCTGGGACTTGCCTCACAGTTATGTCACGCAAGCTCTGTAGACAATCTTCGCTGGCTTCCCTCTCCCCACCCTCGGACAAGTCACACATCAAGAGGAAGTCAGAGCTGCAGTCGCGATGTCACGTTCGCTTCATGTTCGATTCGTCTAAAGGCGGGAAGAGTGAAGCCAGCGCTGATTTGCTGCAGTGCTCACGTGACATAATAAAGGTGTCAGCACCACAGGCGAGTATTAGTGTTGTTGTTTTACTCAGGGCAAACATGCTGATTGAGACAAGGTTCTCGGAGGAGAACACAATCTCTTTGAAGAGGAACTGTCACCAGGTCTCAAGTGTCCAGTTTTAGTGCTTATTTCATTTATGCCTGTCGCTCCTGAATATGCAGCATCATGTTTTTCTTAAATCCATCACTTGGTTCCAGCACTATGGGCCTTTTCTATTGGTGCTAATCTTTATGATCTTTAGCATAAGGCTAGGGTCACATTGCGTTATGTGACCGCGTTTAACGGACTACGTTACACTGCGTCATAACGCGGTGTAACGTAGTCAGTTAATGCCGCCATTGCCTGTAATGGCGAATGCATCGCTAGTGCACGCCCACATTGGGCGTGCGCTAGCGATGTGCCGTCATTTGAGTGACGGACCGCGAACGCTGCAAGCAGCGTTCACAGTCTGTTCCTCGCTAGCACAGATCAGGGACACAGGAACACAGCGAAATACTTCCGGGACATAGTGCGGCTGCGCATGCGCACTAATGCTTTTCGACTTTGCCCGCAGTTGGGCAAAGCATACTGCGCGTGCGCAAGGCAAGATTGCATTGCGCACGCGTGAACTACGGAGGAAACAGACTCATATTCAAGATAATACTGCGGCTAGCAAAGGAAGGGGTAAATGAAAGGAGAGAAAACACCGCCCATCGGACCGGACAGAGAGCCCGCCAAATTCAGGTGACAGAGTTCCGTTAAAGTGGAGCCCCAAATGCTCACATATTGCACCATCGCACAGAAACATCTCGGTTGTATTTACATGGGCTGAGTTCAGGCCGCTAAATGAACGTGACTGGCAATATTGAAGTTGTTCGACGCTTGTTTCCTGGCCTCTTTACACCGGCTGAGGAACAATGATGGACACAGAACAATCATAAGTAGATCAATCTGTCCCTATACAGTATCATGCCATCATGTTTATAAGCAATGTGTATAGCTGACAGTAGTCACTATTAGAAAGGTGCAAAATTGTGCAGTATTAAAATATAACTTTTATTCCATTTCTCTAAAAATACCATTTTACATACATAAAAACCATGTGGACGTATTGTGCAAACAAAGCAGAACAAAACAAATATAATTCACCGAAATACCTAAAACTTGCTAAATGTACTATACCTCACTAGGTATGACCCAGTCTAAAATATGGCGGCCATTAGCACAAGAAGGTATATCTGTATCAGGTTTCTAAATCCAGTCATAGACAATTCTACTATATACTAATCAGCATGCAAAAGAAAATGTGGGAAGCAGCACAAGAGAATAGATATTTGGTAGCGTTCAACAAATAAAAGAGGAACGATCTCACCCAGGATAGTCTAGTACGGTCTGGTGCCCCCTAGCACAGTGGCATGAAAGGTCCATTTATGTTAAACTTGTGTCCATGACCAAATCTATCTGGAATAGATGTAACACTGTATTTGTAATTTTCATTGTATTGTTGGAAAATCCCTGGAAGCTTAAAATAATTGCACATGTCGAAAACTTCACCTGCACTACTTATTCCCGTGATATTTGCTTTTGGGGGCCGCTGAGCCAACCCCATTAACAGTAGGTCAGCCTGTGCATATTCATCTACTGTGCATGGCCACCTCTACTGTGAAAAACTCCTCAAGCTTAGCAGGACCTGTAGCGTCTAGTCATTATACAAATGGTCATTGTCCTCCGTGTAGAAAAAGCACAACTTGCTGAGCAATTCTCAGGATCACCGAGGTTCTAATAAGGTCATAACTCCTTAGGACAAAAAGAAAAGCGCAAACAGGACTTAAATGGGAATTGCACTTCCAAAAAAAACTTGTCATCTAGCAGTGTTACAGACCAATATAAGAAATTTTGAAATATAGCTCATCAGCCATTTCTTCCTCTCCATCTTCCACCCCTTTCCTCAACTTATCTCTACCAAGACAAAAGAAAAAACCCCAACCACATATGACTCAAATTAAGAAAGACACCAGTTCAGTGAGGGGTCAAATTACGTACATAACCTGTTATACTCCATGCTGAGGAAAGGGGAGGAGAAGTGAGGAGCTGAGTGACTTAAAAGGCATATGGAGACACAGAAAGATCATGTTGACGTTTCTTACTCGATTTTTACCTCATCAGAGAGCTGAATTCACACCTACATGGCTATGGACTACTAT
Organism: Ranitomeya imitator; assembly: GCF_032444005.1. Lineage (NCBI taxonomy): Eukaryota > Metazoa > Chordata > Amphibia > Anura > Dendrobatidae > Ranitomeya > Ranitomeya imitator. The sequence goes on from NC_091287.1 coordinate 100,433,685, forward strand.
ATAATATCCTCCATGCTGCATCTCTCTCTGTGCTAAAAAGGAAAGAGCAGGAATCCATTCTTGTGTATGGGGGTCACATCATAGCAGTGAGTCTCCCCCACCAGCTCGGAGTCAATAGAAAATTTAGGAAATAAATCCTTCAGAATATAACACTGTTGAAAATGCAAGATATACGAGATTTAAGGGCCAGTAATAGTGTTATTCCTCATGCACACATGACAGACAAGACGTTACTTTAAAAGTATGGTTACCCTTTAAGCTGTTTGTGGTGCTGTCTAGGGTTGAGCGACTTTTACTTTTTTAGGGTCGAGTCGGGTTTCGCGAAACCCGACTATCTCAAAAGTCGAGTCAAGTGAACTCGGCCGATTATCGCGAAAAGTTGTGGATCGACCGAAACACGAAACCCAATGCAAACTCAATGGGAAATATCTCTCCCTCTCTCTCCAGATGTGTAAATCGCTACAGCGCACAAGAGAGAAGATGGCGATAGGCGTGCACGCCCCTAAGACCTATGTCATCACTCTGCCCACGCTCCTTCATTGGCTTAAAAAAATGGCGCCAAACGCATCATACGAAACGCGACTTTGGCGCGAAGATCGCCGACCGCATGGCCGATCCCACACTAGGATCGGGTCGGGTTTCATGAGACCCGACTTTGCCAAAAGTCGGCGACTTTTGAATTTGTTCGATCCGTTTCGCTCAAGCCTAGCCTGCTGTCTTCTCTACATAAGTGTCACAGGAATTAAATGAAAAAAAACCCCACAAAGTTTTTCTTCAATGTTCGAAGATCCAACTTTTTTTCTCTATTACTTGGCCCCACAACTGTTTGTGGATAAGAAATAAAACATAGCAGCTATACCGATATATAACTACGGCCAAGGAAGGACACACATACAGTCCGGCTATGGGTGGCATCAGAGAAGAACTGCCATTTTTTCTATCTTAAAAGCACGCTGTTCACACCTCATGGATTTACCTATGGCAAATGTAATACGTATTTACAAGAGAATCTGTGCCAGGAATCTCAGGCGGACGGTTTTACTACAGATGTGTAGTTCATGTGCCGCAGAGTCACACATGGATTAGCCTCATTCATTGGGCTAATCAGTGGCTTCTGTGTAAACCCTCATTCAGATGTCTGTGATTTTTCAAATACGTAAAAACATGGACCGTTGTTCATCAGTATTTTGATCACATTTTCAGCATTGTGTCAGCTTTTACTATCAGAGATGTTTATGCATGAAAACAAAAAAATAACACATGACAAAGCTTCTCCTACGCGCCACAATGTTAATCACGGAGAGCAACGTACTGCCGATTCTTGGTGTTGTCCATGATTTTCATGGACCCATAGAGGTATGGGCAATTTTGATCCATAAGGTGGATCAAAACTGGACATGTATCTGGATTTTTTTTTGCTATTTTCTTCCCCACTAAGTCTGCCTAAAACACACGGACCCATGAAAGGAAAGCCCCATAGGCGATAATGGGTAATGGGAGAAACACAGATAGGCAAGTGACATTACGGATGCCTGAATGAGGAGTAAAATGTGCTAGAAGAATTAGCATGTTCAGGATTTTTATGGCGAGGTTTACAAACACCCCCTTATTTGTTTTGAAGACCAACGTTAACAGTCGTTGAGGATTGAACATATGAGAGGGCCGTTATTCCTAAGTGACAGTAGAAACACAGGTAATACAACCAACTAAGTACGGTAAATGCTATGGGTGCTGCACGTGAGAACAACAAGACCTTTGGTTGGTTGGAGGTAGTAAGATTAGGAGACATTTCAAGATTTTATGTAAAAATGTTGAGTGGATGAAATGGATCCAATCTACTTATCTCACAGAACCAAGTATCCATGTAAAATAACAATTACAACATTTCTGGGGGAAAAAAAAATTACAACACCCCAAGCCAGTAAATAATCGTGCCATAGTTAAAACAATCAAATTGATCCAAGAGACCTCTATTAACGTGTTCCACGTTCCAGTAGATCCTTATCTTACAGGGTTTCAGAGGGATTTGTTTGGCATTTTAGGAGATTCAGGTAAGGAGACATACAATTGGGTCCCTGCACTGCAGTCCAGAGATGGACAGTGAAATCCGGACAAACAAACAAAAAAAACTGACAGCACCTCCTAACAGAATAAAGCAAGTGTGAACAGGTACGTGCTGCTGTGAGCATTATATACATACCAGAGTGTGCATCACATGTGTGTGGTAATTACCCTAATGTTATAAGTATATTCTACATAGCAGGAATGTAGATTTCATTGATGTAATATCTGTATACAGTGTATTCTGGTGCGTATATAACGCAGTCACAGCAGCTCGTACCTGTGCACATTGGCTTCATTCCATTAGGAGTTTTCTTTGTAGTGAACATTTGGAGAGAGTGCCTGTCCCGTTAGTTGGCCGAGCCCTTCTTCCATCAGCCCAAGGCCTGATTCAGACGAGCAGATGACAAATAGTCCAATTTTCATCTGTATAATCATCCATATTGCATGTGTGTCCGTTTTTTTACATAAACAGTCTAAAATCTACATGATCAAATACAGTTTCCATGTTAATAAATGACTATGTATATATGAGAATAATATGCAATACAGATGATCCAAATGGGATCCAATTTTTTCGAGGTGGACCAATAAGACTTGTATTGGTGACTCTGAAATACAGAGGAGAATCGTGCACGCTGTGATTTTTTTCGTTTTTTTACATGGACACTGTCATCTGAACCGCCCTCCCTATTTACTAACATTAATCAGTGTACTGTCAGATTGTAACTCGGCAGTACACATCCAGAAAAACTACTCATCTGAAAGAGCCCTTAGGGATCATTTTTGATATGCTTGTGGGAACCCAGCCTAAGGCCGTTTCTAATTAAATCTGGATCCTATAAAATGTGTAGGTTTTTCACCCTCCAAGAGAAGAAATCGGTCTGAAAAAAAAAAAGGTTAAGGTCCCATATAAAAAATAAATAAATAAATTAAATTAAAGAAAAGGAGGTGCTCAGGTTGTAATGGCTGGTGGGCCCCATGGATTCGCCAAATTGTATGTCAAGTACTTACATTTTATGGCCGGGGTCACACTTGCATGTGCAATGCGAGAAGCTCGTGGGAGTCTCGCGCATCAATACCCGGCACTGCCACCGGCACTCGGGACAGGAGCGTGCGGCTGCATAGAAATACATGCAGCTGAACACTCCGGTCCCGAGTGCCGGCAGCAGTACCGGGTATTGATGCGCGAGTTTCTCGCATCACACTCGCAAGTGTGACCCCGGCCTATAAGTAATTTCTGGGTGTCAGTCTAGCAGTCCGATTTCAGTTTGTGCAGATATCTTGGCGCACACCGTGTGCTTATACGGTCGCCTGAATCCAGCCTCATATTTAAAAAGCTTCAGCGTCTCAGATAAAATGTAGTTTGAAGATTTGATTGGGAACTATGGAGAGACAGAAGTAGTTCGGTGGCTGGCTTCTGCTCGATTTGCTGTAGTTGACTGACAGCGCTCTGCTGCCGTACACACATGGAAGAAATGCGGTGCGGAGAGAAGTCAGCAAGGGGCCACTACTCAGTCCTCTCCCTATAGTCCACAGTTTTTTTATTTTAATAGGGTAAAAAAGAAAAACTGACAACCTAATGGAAACCCAACAATCCCCTTTAAAAGATCCTGATCAGTTTCCTGAATGTGTCCAGTTTTTCACATTATTGTGAACCTAGCCTAATGTAAATCTCTTGTCGATCGGTGGGGTCCGGGTTCTGAGACTGCCACCGATCAGCCAAACTACCACTATGAATTCTGTAGCTCCTTTAATAGTAAGTCTACGGATCTGTACACCGCTCTGTGAGAGTGACTGTATGGCCCTGTAGACTATTACCATTATGCCCGTACACACCATTGTGCGCGCACTGGTATTTTGACAGGTCGGTGGGGTTCTCAGGATCCGGACCCCCACTGATCCAAAACAATATTCAGAACCTACATTATATAAAATGATTTATAACATGACACTGACAGATTTTATACTTAATAAAACATTGGATCTGCAAGATTATCCAAACAGTAGTATATTGTGTTTTAAAGGAAACCTGTCACCCCCCTCAGGCGTTTGTAACTAAAAGAGCCACCTTGTGCAGCACTAATGCTGCATTCTGTCAAGGTGGCTTTTTAGTTACAAACGCCTGCACACGCTGAAATAAACACTTATAAAATGTGCCCCCACATACCCTGAAATCGCCCCGGGGGGCGGGACTTTCCTTCCTAATTAGACGCAGCACAGCCGTCACTCCGGAGCTGTGCGGGCCGGCCGCCGCCTCCTCTTGCTGCATTATCGTCACCCGACGCCTGCGCTGTAAGTTTTTTTCCGGGCATGCGCAGTTGCGCTGCCCTTCGTACTTACAAAGCAGGCGCCGGGACGATAATGCAGCAAGAGGAGGAGGCGCCCGGCGCGCACAGCTCCAGGGTGACGGCTGTGCTGCATCTAATTAGGAAGGAAAGTCCCGCCACCGGGGCGATTTCAGGGTATGTGGGGGCACATTTTATAATTGTTTATTTCAGCGTGTGCAGGCGTTTGTAATTAAAAAGCCACCTTGTCAGAATGCAGCATTAGTGCGGCACAAGGTGGCTCTTTTAGTTACAAACGCCTGAGGGGGGGGTGACAGGTTCCCTTTAATAAAGATTTCTTTCAAAGCTATTTCAGCATCTTCTGGTTTCTGCGTAATTCCAATAAAATTCAATTTTAGGTCTTTCTAAAACAAGCATGAATGTTATAACTTTGTACAAAAACGGGACAAAAGAAAAAATCATAAATTTCAATATTTTGCAAGCCCCAAGTTTATTGCATTCATTGTGGGATTCCTTTATTTAGCATAATGATTTGCAGAAGACTTGGCGGTAGTAATTAAAAGCCACATTTGAACTATTAGTGGTATTTAATGTGTATTATCATTGGTAATGATTAAAGTAACCGTGTAAAAAGAAAGATAATTCCTGGGCACATTATTTACAAGACTATTACGGATTCATCTGGTTAATGTAAAAAGGAAGCTTTTCATGACACATGACAAAAGAAATATTAATTTATGATGTCACACATACAAAATGATGCAAATAAAAATTGGTAGCTCCTAATATTAATATAATTTAGGCACATCACAACCTAAAATTAGGTTTAAAGGGCACTAGAAGATTACTTTTTTCCCCACTATGCAGGTTCTCTAGATTTTAATCTTAACTATATAGAAGTGTTTAAAACTTACATATAGTAAACCACTGGCAAATGATTAGAAAAACTATTAACTGATGGAGTGATGAATCCTGCAAATACAATCACCCCTCATATGTCGCAATTTCTGACCACAACTGTGGAGAGATATGTGTTGTGAGAGTCAGGCAAACAACATTTTGGGCAAACCAGCAATAAAATAATGTTTAGAAATCATGCCTAAAAATGATCATTGAATTTTCCAACAAAAGGATCTGTTCACAACTGCGTTTTGCAATTCCATTTTAGAAGACGAGAAATTAAATGTATGCAGAGCCTGAATGTTCTATATCACTGATGCAAATAGCATCAGCAAGAACCTATTGACCATAATGGGGTCCACCGGCTTTTCTGTCACGGCGTCAGTGGTTTTACTAGAAAAATATTGCAGAAACAAACTTATGTGACTGATCGTTTGGACTGTGCTAAATACTGTTAAAGCCTTGTGACGCGTGTCCTCTTTGCCTCCATCACAATGTACATATAGTCTGCTCAACCCTACCTGCACACATACAGGGTCCAAATCACTAAAGGCTAAAAATCATTCTTGTAATTGGGTTCCATTAAAAATTTTGAACAGTTCGTCTTTTACAAGCTGTGTCCATGAGCACACTACAAGTGTGGTATGTGGTCATAAATCAGACAAGAGGAGCTCGGAATAAGGCCACGCTCCTACCGTCAGTATTTGGTATTTTACCTCAGTATTTGTAATCCAAAACCAGGAGTGGAACAATCAGAGGAAAAGTATAACAGAAACATATGCACCGCTTCTGTATTTATCACCCACTCCTGGTTTTAGCTTACAAATACTGAGGTAAAATACTGACCAAATACTGAAGGTGGGATTGTGGCCTAAGACAGATTAAGTTACAAACCACCATGATAGCGGCCTGACTGATTGATTCTCCGTTAACACATTCTGCGTCCAGACTAAGCCTCAATTCCATGTACTTAAGAAAAATAACATTCTGACCAAAAAGTTGGACAATTCCATTAACATCATGTATCTGAAAAAAGTTAAATTAACAGAAAAAAAAAATACGCAGAGCTTATCTACTAAAGCGAAACCCTACTTGTAAGGATATGTTTCCACGTTCAGGAAATGCTGCATTTTTGACGTTTTTGATGTTACAGCATAGTGGAGGGGATTTCATGAAATCCCGTTTCCACTATGCATTAAAAGACGCATGCAGCATACCCGCAAAAACGCACATGTGGCACGACTTTTAAGAACGCAGCATGTCCTTACATTGCAGAAAAAACGCAAGGACAACGCAGGTGACCTGCCAGTGACCGCAGGTGCAGATTTGGTCAGGATTTTACCTGCATAAAATCCTGACCAAATCCTGATGCAATCCTGACCGTGGACACATACCCTAAGAGGACAATCTATAAATGGTTGTATTACCCGATTTCTGCATAGGCTTCTCCACAGTACAAAAACAGGATCAGCACCAACATGGAAGATCTGGTCTTACCACCCAGTTTTGTGTCCATACCTCCCCCCTGGCACTGTCCATTCACTACTGAGTGTAGGAAGACTTGGTATCGGCAGGGTAAATGGAAAGCACCTTCATTGACACTTTCCAGGTGGAAAAGCAGAGAAATGGCAGACTAGCATTGGGTATGCTGTACATAGCTAATCTGTGGCTGCCCTTTTTATTTAAGAAATCAGAGACGGATTAGCTATATTAGGTAAAATTAGCAAAAATACACAAGTTTCCCTCATGCCAAGGCTAAAGGACTCGATCTAGCAGAAGTCCGGTTCGCACTTCCAGGTTGTGGGATCCAGACATGCAGAGCAAGATCTCACAACCCACCTTACGCGAGATTTAGTGTTTTATAGCAAAATCTTGTGCTTTTAACCAAAACAGTGCTACCGCATTATGTACGCAGTGGCTATCGATCAGTAACTACTGTGTACATAATGCCGCAGTGCCGCTTTAGTTTGAAGCACAAGATCTCATACATTGCCAGCGAGGGGTCCAAAGAGGATTGTGGGATCCCGCAACCCAGAAGTTTAAAACCGGACTTTTGCTAGAGGGTAGGGTGGTCTGTCCTGCCATTAGCGAATCTTCTTGCCATTTCTTCTAATTCATAGAATTTAGTAAATACATCTGCAGACAGCAAAACAGGGAAACCACAGAGAGGTGAAAGACACGCTAAGAAACAAAAGTGCTCCACTACATATAATCCCTAAGGAATACAAGTATTTACCAAAACAGATGCATCAGAAAAACTGATTATCACGATTACAGGGCAGCTATCATATCTGAGAATTTGGAGATCTGCTTCACTGCGGTCATATGGTCCGTAGGAAACATACTGCAAGTGTCCATTGATATTCATGAGAGAGTTTTCTAGGCATGTGTGACCTAACCCAAGAAAAAAAAACAAAAAGAGCAAGTGTAGGAAATGGTACGTGAATAGTAATAGTACATGTAAATAACGTTAACTAAGCACCCTATGTCATTATATGTAGTATTACTATTCGCTTACTACAGGATATATGCTCACTTTGTTGGGTTTTTTTTGGGGGGGAGGGGGGGAGTTTGTCTGTGAAATGTCCGCAGTGTGAACATGCTCCTACACATTGCACGTATACCAACTTTATGCACCTGGGGGAAGGAGGTGAGCTGTGAACATCGCCTATTGAGAATGGTAGAACCTACAGTAGCTGTATACATAGATAGCTTCTAGTGGAGCTCTGCCTGTGATTAAAATGCAGAGAAGTGGTGTCTACAGAACAGTGCATCAGCCTAGTAATGGCCAGAAAAATATATATATAATATATGACAACAACAAAAATGAAATAAATCCTATTAAAAGTTAACATAACTTGATATAAACAATATATCACTTTTTGATGACAACAGTTAAAAGTATGCACTTCGCACCAACCCCTGCTTAATTACTTCAGTGGCCTATGTAAAATAACAAGGAATACGCAACTCCTGCAGTGCTCTTCCTACCAAGTCAGGGCGACATAGGAGTGGAGCCGCATATTCATTACTGCAATAAGCGGCAACACGTGACCGCTCATACAGGACAAGCAGCAACGCTGAAAGGATGTAAGCGCCGAGGGAGCTGGGTAAGTATTTTAATGCCAGCGGGGGGGGCGCACAGGGGGTGGGAGGGGGCAGATTGCCGGCAACTTTATTTTAAAAACAAAAATAAATAAAAAAAAAAGATTATTCATTCCTTCTTTCCAGCGAACGCTGCTGGGAAGAAGGGATGAATACCGGCTTCAGCACTGCACGCAGGGGACAGCGCTTAACTCTAGCGCTGTCTCCTGCACGGTCCGTGTGGTCCTCAGTCGGCACACGGGCGGCACATGGCTGCCGCACGTGTGCCACACTGATGTTCAACGTAAGCACACGGACACGGATAATTCCGGTACCGATTTTTCCGGTACCGGAATTATCTGGACGTGTGAGACTGGCCTAAGGGAGACAATGATGCATATTGTTAAAAATGGTTCACATGGCACAATGTACCTGGACCAACTCACTGGTCATATTACAAAAACTGTTATCATTGTCTGGCCACCTCACGGCTGGTCTACATCTACACCAACTTTTGCACCAAGAGCACAGACTTGGCAGACTTTTTTAGAAAGGTTTTTAATTAGTGTGAAGTGTGTCAAAAACAAGTAATAAATTTGCTACGTCATGCGATGTCATTTTTTCTAGTTATAGGCAGTCTCTGCTTGTATGTACACGGACACCATACAGAGCACAATGAAGACACAGCAGACAACGTGACCACAGAGTTCAATGACCCATACACTTCCATGCAATATGCTCGTGACTACAATACACAGGTAAATAAAAATGAAATTCTATTTAAAGAAAAAAAATGTTTGGCTTAGACCACATACATTCAATATGTGAATATTCACTTCCATAATAAATTGATCAGGGAAAAAAAAATGTAAGTGTCTCTATGGTTACAGACTACAAACAAGCCTTGTGTAGTCTGATCCTGCAGTTACTCTTGGTTACCAGAGGTGGTCATACACATCTGATCATGAAAGAACGTCCGCAGAAAGATCATCCATCCTTTAATTTTGTGTCAGTGAAACATACAGGGCCAAACTAAGTAACTGAAAATGGCCAACAAGACCGAAGAGGTGAATGGCTGCGCCTATCATTCACAAGCAGGTGGATCCATTCACCTTATTGTGGTCAATAATTGTAGCCATCTTTAGGAGCAGGGCGCAAATGAAAGGAAATCACAGGATCACACAACAAGGGATAGGTTTGTTGTCTGTTACCATGGAGACAATAAGATCTGTACAGAGGCTGGTGGTACAAATCTATAGATCTGTAAGGAGCTTTTATTTATTGCTTGAACGCAACTGAAATGGTAAAATAGGACTGCAGTGGGGGGCATACTGTACATACTTGGCTGCAATTAAATGATGGGTATTGAAAGAAGCAATCGGGATTTAAAAAAAAAAAATTCCCATCTAACAGAAAACACTAATGTGTATGCAATACTTACTTTTTGCCATCTTCGGCTGTTTCCAGTGCCACTCTAGTTTCATGTGGCTGCATGTGCGACCTGCCGAATCCCATAGTATCTGCTTTGTAGAACGGACGTTACTTTCTCAATGCAAGTCTATGAGACTCGGCATGAGGTTAGACAGCTTTGTTTCTGAGTCTCTTAGACTTGCAATGACAAGATTTAAAGAGAGACCTGCGATTCAGCAGGTCACATGATGCTGGAATGGCACTGGAAATGGCAGAAGACAGCAACCCTTAAGTATTGCATATACATTGAGGTCTAACAAATTGGGGGGGGGGGGGGGGGGGAATATATGTAAAATTACTGGAGTGCTACTTACAAAAGTAAAAATAACATTTCAAAATCCTAACTTCTTCTACAACCCGGAATAATTAATACGCTTAAGCAGAAGGCAGCAATGTGCCCCACTGGTGTTATCTAATCATATACCTCATCTGAAGCAGCCATATACAGTACATTTTAGGCATCTGTTTATCTATCAGGAAAGCAAACTGTAAGCAGAGAGGATATGGGAGGTGAGAGCAGACACTCTGCTGATCGTATCTCCCGCAGCCTAATATTTATTCTCAGGCCGCAGAACTCGACATGATGAACGTTACATTCACAGCAGCACATTTACCTGAGTTCTGTTGAAAGCCACACGTGCAAATACCGCCTGCGAGATTCCTGCTCGTTTCAATTCGTCACGCACCCACTGATAGATATCGGAAGACACCTCTGTGTTGGGCGACACTTGTTGCTCCATAGGCTTGTTGATGGATCTACTGACCGGAGGAGGGTGGTTCAAGTACTGTTGGTTTAAGGACTGCTGGGCTAATAGTCTATTCACTGCGTATTGCTGGTTCAGTAACTGAGCCATCACCAGCTGCTGATTTACTAACTGAGGGCTAATAGGTGTAGATACAAGTCCCGGGTGCAGGTTGGGGAGAGGCGTCCGCACAGTGGTCTGACCGCTGAGAGAGTGCTGTCCTGGGGATGAAGGCTTTTCGGGGCTATTACCAGGTACAGGCTGCTGACCAAAGTTCACATGATTTGTGTTTTGCTGCGATAATTCAGACAGGTCTTCCATGTCAACTAGAAAAGGAAATTATATATTAATAACGGCTGCACCTTACAAATATTAGGTATGTCTTTTCTTCTCTCTTTAGTTGTATCGAATGTAAATCTAAAGTGTTTGCATCCCCAATTCACTATAAAAAATACATTTATGTCGTGATACTTTTCTAGAACTATTTAAAAAAAATTAAAAAATATTTAGCAAATATATATATATATATATATATAAATTTTTTTAAATAGTTCTAGAAAAGTATCACAAAATATTGTAAATGTATTTTTCATAGTGAATTGGAAATGCAAAATAAAATGCAGATTTACATTTGATACAACTAATGGAAAATATATAGAAAATAAAATGTACCGTATTACAGACACACTTTATTATAGCACATTTATTAGAGGAGGAAAAAAATAAATGAATAAAATAAATACGGTAGATGATGATGATGATGAAGTAGATTCTGTGAACCTGCTACAATATTACAATATACCCAGGTTCAGTTTGGCCTCCTGCAGTTCTCCTCCCTCGCACGTTGATACACAGTAGCAAACACTATCCTCCTCATATAGTAAAGCAGAAGCAGCATTGTAAATCTATACCAAGGCTATTGGATAATTATAGAACAAATGACACCCAAGTCCTCCTGGTGACATCTGACTCTGGACACGATCAACATATTACGCTGCATTATATTGGCTAAGAATACCATTTCAAAATGTGGCATCCATCTCGTTAGGATAATTTTTTTTTCCTTTTTTAATGGCCGGGGGGTGGGAAAGGGGTCACTGAATTAATACAGCCCTGACCTTGTATCTGAAAAGTTCAAAGAACTGATGAGCCGGTTTCAAAATAGACTTTGGCATTGAGCAACATATCTGATGAATTCTGCTTTGGGGTAGTATTAAAAGGCAAAGTTCAAGCCTTATTGAATTAAAAATAAATACATCAACCTCTCAGTATCTCCACACTCACAGATACAGAAAAGCTTCCATAGTGTACAAAGGGCCTTACTGAATATGATAATAATGTCTATAAGATTAATTTCACATAGAGAGGCATGTATATAACTATAGGGGGCTCCTAAACGGATCCGGGAGTACCATGAAAAGGATGAGCAGTGACATATTGTCATAGAAATGAGAAGCATGCCAACTTTTACAGGTCATGCTCATCAACTTTTTCAAATATATAGATTTTACACACACGAGCTACTAAAATAAGTATTTCCAGTTAAACCATACTTCCATAGATATGGGTCTGGGTGTTCCGGACGTATGATATCTTGGCATCATTCAGAAGAGAGGAGAATGAATCATACACCAATATAATGTAAGGTTTGCAGACCTCCAATGCCCCTTTTCTCCATCTATCATTAGGGTCTCCTGAGCAATCAACTACTACTAACCCTTGACAGGTCAGAAGTCTTAAGGCCCCAATACATATTAGACCGTCAGCTGAAATTGGCAGATACTGACGGGTTTAGACAACAGCTTAATGTGGATGGTGGGCCCTAACATATGATTGTAGGGGGAAGATAAGGTTCCGGCATGTCTGATTTTGGACTGCTGATCCTTTTGTTAGCCAAGACATAAAACAGAGCAACGTTCGGCAGAGCGGGTGCTCCAGTTTATGAGAGCGATGGAAGACGTAGCTGATGGCCAAGCAATTGGCTGGTCCATCGTTTGGTTGACCGTTATCGGACCTGTACGGGGGTCTTTAAACATAAGGCACCCACTTGAAACCTTCTCTGCAGAATACTAGTAAAATGTATCCCATTGTGAAGCTTATGGTACAAGTCATAATCTAGGTTACCTAGATTGTACAGTTTTAAAGAAAAATACGGCATCTTTAAACTGAAGGATATTTATGAAAAATGAAACTGGATCTGCAACTGTTTCCAGTATATCTGGTCCATATTCTCCCCAAAGAGACCAGCTAAACTAGCTAAAACCAATAGTAAGGACAAATAAATTCACTAAATAGTCGTATAGTTTATTTATTTCTTTGAAGCAACTCAAATTTCAGTACTTTTCTCTTTGCCAAATCAACTGGAAAGGAAACGTAGTAATGAGAAAGCTTAAACAAAGGGGACTATAATTTACATGCCACACGCGTTTGCCCCTAAGCCGGGCTATAGCGACAAATGTATTTTATAAACTGCTGTACATATTTACAGCAGAGAAAAAAAACAATACAGATAGAAACGGTTTTCCCAGCGTGTATTATACATAAAGGACATGTAGGATAAAGATGTATTAGATAAAGACCAACCAAATACAGTCATGTACCAGACAAACAACGAGTTATATCTCAGTGTCTATAAAATGGTTCAAACCTTAGGGGTATGTGCGCACGCTCAGTATTTTTATGCTGCAAATACTGGAGTGTTGGCAGAAAAACGTGCGCATCTTTGGTTTTCCCTTTTATTTGAATGAGTGAAAATATGAGAAGCGTGCGCATAGGATTTCAGAAATCTCATTGAAATCAATAATCAATAATAAAGTGCAGGACAGAAAAAAATTTGCAATAAAATATTACAAAAAAATACTAAAAACAACAAATAATGTGTTGTGGGTGAACTGGAAGGAGAAACAACCCTTAGGATAATGGAGAAGTGGTCCTAATAAAAAGTATAAGGTGTAAGCAATAAATAAATAAGCATAGATGGAATTCCAAAAGAAGATGTATAAAATAATACAATAACAATAAAAACTAAAAGTATAATAGTATATATCATTGTACTTTGCTGGTATAGTAAAACGCTGTGAGGTTTTTTGACACAAAAAAACACAATGTGTGAACATACCCTTACAGTTTAGGCCAGGGGTCCCCAACTCCAGGCCTCGAGGGCCGCCAACAGTGCAGGTTTTCAGGATTTCTTTAGTATTGCATCGGTGGTAATGTGATCATCTGCACAGGTGATGATTCCAACCCCTGTGCAATACTAAGGAAATCCTGAAAACCTGCATTGTTGGCGGCCCTCGAGGCCTGGAGTTGGGGGACCACTGGTTTAGGCATTAAATAAGTTACACGTCTGAATATATACCCATCTGTATAAGCAGACACAGATGCTCTATACTTCCAATCAGCCCCCCATAACTGACCTCCACTAAACCAGCAATACCTTGTAAAACAAACAAAGGTCCTGTCTGCACGCGTTTCGGTACATACCCATCATATCTCTTGTCTTCTTGAAATGTTTATACCACCTTCCGAATTCTTGACATTTTGCTGCTGAGACATTTGCATAGTAAGTGCTGTTCACAATGGAAGAAATCATACTCTACGGAGAGAAAAAGAAAAATTACATATTATTGCACTGTAATAAAGTATAAAAAGGTCGATGACCAAAATCAAAACCAAAAAAGAAAGAAGAAAAAAAAAAAAAAAAGGTTCCTAGTGACAAAGACACAACTATACATAATGTAGAGCAGAATGATTTCACCTACTGTGAAAAATTATAGGATAATGGAGTAGTACAGAAAAAAAACAAATGACATACTGCACTTGTTATATTATCAATAAATGGATTATCAAAAAGTAGCCGAAATTCAGGGCTGGAGGCCTCGGTCTCAAATGACAGGAGTTGCAGCAATTGCAGATTCTATGTTAAAAAAAAGAATTTGTGATTTTTACATAAAATTCTCTTTGCTCCATGTTTTCCTATTGAGGGGGAACTACATAAGCAATGAAGAATACGGGGATGTGAAATAACCATGTCCTAGAAAACATGTGTCTATGCTATAGGTCCTGCTCAGTAAGCCACATCTAGCTGCTGCCGGAAAGGGTCACAGGGCCACGAAGCAGGAGGAACCGCGGTAAAAGTATATGGTTTATACCAATTATAACTGGAAAATACAGCTTTGGTCACAGGTCTACTGCAAACAGAAGCAGTGGAGGTTCATTGGTATTTATTTATTTTTTTAAGATTTTTAAGAACCGAAAAAAAGTTCTGCATCCAGGACCTTTCCATAATAATAAAAAAAAAAAAAAAACACACATTATTAAATGATCACTGGGGTTCCTGCTTCCACTTCCTTATCTGATGCAAGAACTTTCTAATTCTATTTGCCTGATCCTAAAAGCTCAATGGACAAGAGTGATGTCCAAACATTTGACCAGAGCCTTTCAGTACATAGGGATTTGGGATCAGTTACAGAAACACACTTTCTAGTCATATAATAAGCAAAGTTGGTGTACTCGGCATAAATTCTGCATAAAAAAAACAAACAAACGTGAAAATGGATTATTTCAGTGTTAGGTTTTTTGGTAGCACAAGTAAGAGCTCGTTCTGACAACTGTATTCTCAGCCCATGTGCTCACTGGACCCCATAGCTCATGTGCGCTCAAGCAATTTTCCATATGGACCGATTGGTGACAATAATTGGCTGCGTGCACTAGGGGACGAGACTAGTCAATACCAGGTCTTGTAGCCGTCCACGATATGGAGGAGCACAAGGAGCCAACCACGTCTGCAATTCATGGAAGTCACCGGTTTTAGTACGGCCATGTGAACCTGGACTAAAAAGGTCCACTCCTGGTCCCTCTAACACAAGACGCCATCACTCAAAATAAAAGCCATTTTAAACAATATTTTTATACGATATTTAACCTGAACTGTTTAATGTATGGATGGAGCAGTCTGCAATAAAACAAGTCTAATACCTGACAAACAGAGACCAAAAAAAAAGAATTTTGTGCTTCTTATTAGTCTGCTCAGGAAGCAAACTAAATAAATAAGAAAAACAAAAAGAAAATATTGACAAATCCAGTTTACTAGTGTTTAAAGCTTTCAAGCTCTACAAAGTAGAGAGGGCAACGACTGAAACAACTTATTTACACAATTATCTAAATACGATTAAACAGCTGATGGACAAATATTAAACTCAAAAATGTATAGTCGTTTCAGCTTAATGTAATCCTCGCTCTGTAAACACCCAAGATGATTTTTTTCCCAACCAGAACAGTCCTGACATCTCATAAGCCTAAGGGTGAATAGCGAGAGATTGTTTTCGATAGTTATAAATATTCAGGAGACATGCAGACCATCTGCTTTCATAATACAGGTAAAGAAAGGCTGAAAATGGAGAACACTTTGCAAAATGGTTCTTAGCAAAGACTTCTTCCCTTCCAAAAAAAAAAAAAAAAAATTTAAAGACAGATGTCAAAACTGTTTAAACAGTGGAATCTGGACATTACAAAAAGCAATATTTCTCCTGGATCACAGACGTCCATACTTTACCCATCTGGGTGGCTACAAATTTCTACTTGCATACACGTAATAATTCATGCTGGGAAGTTATATGGATGTGTAAAAAAAAAAAAAAACTTTACTACCTTGCGACAGCTCGGAGCAATACATCGAAAAATATTGCTCATAAACCAATGCATATGTAGATCTTCCCATAAATGTATGCAAACTACGCGGCTTATGGATATTACACACATCTGCCTACACAGCACATACCAGAGCAGCTTTACCTTTCTAACCTTCACGCCATGAGCGTGCACACAGCCCACTGGCCATACTGTGCCAACGCTGCATCCAGAAAGCCAGAGGCTTAAAAGGCACAATGTGAACGAAGACCACAACTTCTCAACATTTGGCCCTAAAGTTAGTCCTAACAATTAGTAGGCTCTTGAGCCTCCTATAAATGGCTTCTGCACTTGTGACCATTAGTTTAGATTTGGGTGCCTCAAAGCTGGATTGGATCTCAGTATTTTCAAGGAAAAAAAAAAAAGCCCTACCTGGAAACGACATATTTGTTTGGGCGAAAACCATAAAATCTGAGAGATCTAGGATTTAGGCTGCCGTCACACTATCAGCATTTGGTCAGTATTTTACCTCAGTATTTGTAAGCCAAAACCAGGAGTGGAACAAATAGAGGAAAAGTATAATAGAAACATATGCACCACTTCTGGATTTATCACCCACTCCTGGTTTTGGCTTACAAATACTGAGGTAAAATACTGACCAAATACTGATAGTGTGACGGCAGCCTAATAAGGAAAAATCCCGCAGAAAGATATCCATATCATAGTTTTGGGGGTGTTTTTTTTTTTTTTTATAGGTCTTAGACATATTTATACAAACACACACATGCGTAATAAAATAAATAAATTTTATATAATTAAATATTGCATTGGAAGTAGCGCGCCAATGGAAAATCAGTGATTATTCAAACAGGTGTGAATAAAGTCCACTGTTTGCACTGATTTCCATTTACAATACATTTTTTCCACATTTGGCTGGTTGCTTGCGCCGCGGAATACGTTGGCGCTATAGAAATAAAATTATTACTATCATTATCAAGTATTGCACCAAAAACATTAGGGCTGTGCTGATACTTTTTCAATTTTCAGTAAAAAAAAAAATTAAAATAATAACAAAACAAATTATATATCTAAAAAAAAAAATATATATATATATATATACATATATATATATATATATAGAGAGAGAGAGAAAAAAGTGAGAAAGGTTACTATATCCGAAACATTGCCACGCCATTCGGGCAATAAAGTCCACGTTTTTTTCATTTATGTAGTGCTGTTTTCCTTTTTTTCTTTTTGTATATATATATATATATATATATATATATAATTTTTGCGTATGTGTACAAAGTGTACTAAATAAAAAAAGTGCATGATATAGTCTAAGATGCCAGCTACCAATACGAGTGCGGCTCCTAAAGCCCAAAGAGGTATATGTTGCCCACTGATGGCAGATGGATTGTTCAGTGGAGTTCACCTAGATATATTCTCGCCCTCACAAACATAAATAACGATCAGCATTAATTACACTGCTGATGGAAACAAGTAGTCTATAATTGTAAAATGCCAAAGCAAACATTATTTTAATTAATGTTATAAAATGAGGCTTAGCAAGTCGACAGGAACATTTCAAGTGACTAGGAGAATATTTTCCTCCATGCTGACGTAGAACTTGTACGTTACCTACACGTAGAAATAGAAGAGGACGCAAAAGAGGGCTATGTCAAAGTTCGGATACTCTCAGTAGTTCGCACCACTACTACTGGGATCCTAGCTTTTTCCGCTTTTCTCGCTCACCCCAAACCATTACTATGACATTGGCCCTAGTATATAGTATATAATGACATTTAATGCTGTCCCTATTGAAGACAGACTGAGGACAAGCTCGGGGCATCAATGCGGAAAGGAATAAAGTAGGACATTTTTTTATGTTTATAGTATCAAACACCCTAGAAATTAGGAAGCAATATGATCCAGTTACGTTATAGCTATCAAATATCGTTGTATAAATATCCGTTAACATGAAACGTCTCCATTAACCCGTGCTCACTGATTGACAAGTCGCGTGAAAACCAACACAGAGGAGCTCTTCTGCTCACCCTACAGAGTGCAGCACATTTCCATCGCCCCACACAGCACTGTCGTTTTCCTTCCATTAAACCTTTCCGGTTAAGAGAAACCTGACCCTGAAGTGAAAGTATGGACGACTATACGAAACGATGGGAGCAGAGGCGTATCACTGCGCCTCTCCAATGTGCACGGAAATCTAGGAAGGTTGCAAAAGGAGGAGAACAGTTCTGCGCTTATTTGTAAAGGACACTGAAATGGAAATGCAACTGAGATGAGATCGTAGGGTTTCAACAATATATAATGACGGTAAAAAATAATCCCTGGAGGGAAATATATTTAATCTAATCATTAATTATTAATGATCCCAGAGCATAAACCCTATAAATAACCATACAATCACTTCAGTAATTACAACTACTTCACTTTCCAACACACAAAAAAAAACCAGACTATCTAAAAAGGTTATAATGAATCCAGGCAAATAAAAGTATTTTCAGAATATATCAGCACCAATAATTGGATACAGACCCCCCCAAGAGCTAGACTTAGGGGCTGCCGTCGTAGGAGAATGGGTGGGGAAGATACATCCAGACATAAATAGGCCAAATTATTATTTTTTTCTTAATTTTGATCTAAAATGGAAAAAAAAAAATCTCTATTGACAAATACTAAGTATTTTTTTTTTTTACAGGATACATTTAGCATTAAATCTGCAGTATGGCCCTAGCTTATTTTTATGCTGTTTTCTTGCAGGGAAAAAAAAAAAAACACCTTTTTTATACTTTCAAACACAGTCCTAATAATTAAAAAAAAAAAAAAAAAAAAGACACTCAACTAGTTCAGTCTTTTACCTAAAAATTATGATCAAAAGAGTGCATTAATTATGGAAAATATTAATGAAAGCATATTCAAATGACTAAATAAAGAGACCACTATTTGCATACCCCATTATAAATCAGTTCAATACTCAGGAGTGATCGGAATAATACAAAAAAAAAAAAATATCTTTTTTTTTGGCAATGGGAAAAGCAGAAAACAATTTTACCTGCATATAATCAACTAAGGGATATTTTTCTCTCTAAATATTCCTCTGCAGAGGTCTATTTTTTTTTTAGTATTTAAAAAAAAAAAAAAAAAAAAATGGAACAAATCCTATCTGCAGGTAACAGCCATAGTGAGCACCTAAAAGCCTGCATAATCGAAATTAACGTGGCGCTTCTGTAAACACATAAATGAATGGTGAAAAAAAAAAAGAGTTTTGATTATTTCCAGGCCAACAATAATTGAACAGGTGCCACAAGACTGGAGGAACAACAAAATAACTGTGCAGTATACCAACTGGACAAGTTCATCCTCATGAAAAGTTGCCATGGAGAAAAATAATATATATATATATATATATATATATATATATATCTATCCCACGTCTAAGACCATACAAATAAACTGTATAAATAAATTAAAATCAATTAAAAAATAAATAAATAATAATTAAAAAAAAAAAAAAAAAAAATCGCATGATTACTAATGAAACGATTAAGTACCAAAAATCATCACTATACCCCGACATGTAGTATAGTGAGTAGGCAGAATATATACATGTCATTAAAATAAGACTATACATTTTGATATTGCTAGCCTTACATGGCAAGAAAGCCAGCCACCAGGTTAGAGGGAAAGAAGGTAGATCAGTACAGATCATATAGTAGAAGGGGAGAAAAACAAAAAACAAAACACATGTAAATAAAATAAAAATCAGCATACGGGTTTGTGGGTATGTTTGCTAAACTGCAGTTTAAAACCCGTCAGAACCAACAAAAGGAAATGATTTGTAAACATTCTATAAAAGGGATGTGAACGCTGAGCAGTGACATCACCGTGGCAAAACAGTGACTATCAGGGCAAACGAGACCCTACTGAAACCCACAACCGAGTCCTTCGCGATCAGTATCTTTAGTGCCAGATTTCAATGGTTTAATTGTATTACTAGAATATTTTAATTAGATTATATGACAGGATTCTAATTGTGTTGCTTGTAATTATTCCAGGTCCCAGGAGGAATCTTTTCTCACTTTTTCCCCCCCTTAGCTGCATGCATAATTCATAGTTTGGGTGTAGACATTTGTACAAGACATTTTCCTACTGTTGTGGACAGCAAGTATACAGCGGCAATTACATCACGGCGCAGGCGACACGAGATCATCTCGACAAGTCGCGCCAATGGCCGGACCGCGATTAGCAGTGGTCAAGTAGTGAAGTCCCCGATACCTGTGATAGAGGGCATTCCTTAGCTAGGGAGCTCTGGTTCATATCTTTCAGTAAGTCCTTCAGAGCGTTGCGTACGGTTATGTGGGACCACTGCTCGGGAGGTAAGTCTTCAAGTTTAGGGCAACTATTAGAAACAGATTAGAGAAGGGATTATTACAAGATGGCATCCTGCTGCAGAACATTCCTTTAAGACAGACAGATTTCATTTTGCGCATCAAGCAGATGCATCTGGAGATTGCTCTCGGTCTCCTGATTGTTCCGATTAGTTAATTACTTTATACAACACATCTGCTGTATTGATGCATGAATTATACATCAGCTGCATGTGGCGACTATTTTTTTTGCATGTTACTTCTACCTTCCTGCTCTGATGCGCTCGGTGAAACAATTTAAGGTGCAATGTCTTCTCACAACTGATCATGAGAAACAGACTTAAGAAAAAAAAGACAAAAAAAAATTCCTCTTCTCTACAATCGTCATTGGAGTATAAACAACAAAAAAACAACAACAAAAAACACCAGATTACATTAAGAAGGGTGAAGTCATTCTTTCGCTGAACATACCCAGATGGCATGGTACAGGATATGCAAAATATTGTTTTGTTAAGTACACTTTATGTAAAACACCAATTTGTAAGGCACGTATTGAATTAATTGACTAAATATAATTCAGTGCATATAGCAAGACAATGAAAAAAAAAAAAAAAAGAAGAAGAAACGAAGGACGCTTCGTTCAAAGTGACAACGCTACTTTGGATTGCTTTTGAACTTTGATTTGGCTCTATGGCTGCCCGTCATTAAACACGTGTGATATGGGAATATCGCACATCTGCTGCTGCTGCTAATGAACAAGGCGCTTCTGAGTCACGGTATGACTCACCTGTGTAGCTGGATTTTCAGGGTGACCACATGAAACACGTCTTGAAGCATATCTGCCACAGTTGCATCGGGAGCATCTGTCACACAGGAGAGTGGAACTGGATTCCATTTACCGACCTGGATTAGCCCTAGACCAGGAGGACAAAGTGACAGCCCTAATTAGCAAGGTACAGGAGAGAGGAGGGGGAAAGAGGGAAAAAAAAACAAAAAAACAAAAACAAAACACAAGACATAACACCATCTAGCCATTTAAAAATAAATACAAATGAACAAATCATACTACGTAGGTAAAAAAAATAAATAAAAAATAATTATATATATATATATATATATATATATATATATATATATATATATATATATATATATATATACACACACACATACATACATTATATATATATATTTTTATCATAATATATTGTACCTGCATTAATTAACAATAAAATGAATATTAACATTCGCGCATAATTCAGAGATGCTAAAGCTTAAACGATTTCGCACCTTAAACGGTTTCGGAATAGTGAGCAGCAACTTACACAGCCCAAATAATAATAAAAATGTGAAAAGGGAAAACACATCTAGGTATTTAGTCATAAATGCAAATCGACTCTCAGCATTCCATCTGCTCAGATAAGCTCAGCATTCCTCCCCACATTCTCAGTGGACCATATTATTAAGGTCAATATTCCTGCTTATGATTCAGTGACGTCTGAAGTTCCTTACAACTAGCCACAATTTGGTTACCAAAAAAATAATAAAAATAAATAATAAATGATCCTAAAAACAAAAGAAAGAATTTAAAAAAAAGCATAAGCATTCGCTATAATATTTTCTTACAACTTTTCTATTCACCTTTGGCCTGGGCAGCTGCACTGTGAGAATATCCAAGGGAGAGAAGAGCCATTTCGATCAACTGGTTGAAAAGCATGTCCTTCCTGACCAATACGAACTCTGCATGTTCTTCTTTGCAGTCGTACTCGATGAAATTTTCGTAATGCTCCACGACACAGAAAACTGGAAGCATGTTTCCTATGGATACGAGAAAAAAGAAAACAAAATGTTTGGCGTCAACGACCAGACCACCACATCCACGAGAAATCAGCAACAAGACAGCAAGTTTAGCTTGAATTTCAGATGACCGAATACCGAGAAAACAGCGTTACTTCTAAGAACGAAAATAAACACGTCATCGACCTAGAAGTGTCAACCGTTGAGTTCTGCAGGTTGGTCAAAACATCTCTTGTCATCTCCGATTAAATAACAAAAAAAAAACCTAAAACACACCCCCTCACAAAAAATTGCCATTTTGTTAACCCTTTGATTAAAAAATAAAACCAACAACTTCCTATGCCGTTATTTTAAAAACACCTCAGTCAGTGACAATCTAAGGACCTAATGCCCCAGCGGCATACTAAATATTACAGCCAATCTGACAGCAGTGATGTAGACCTTGGATTCCGGAGGAGCAGAAGACCACATTGTGGTATGTTGTCTTGAAAGTCTTTAAACTACCAAGTCAGTCATTGAAGAATTACATAATAAAGCGACTTTTTAACTCAATATCTTACGGCAAGTATACCAAAAATGTTAATGTATTAAAAAAAGCGCCAGAATTTACGAAAAATGGGCGCATTTAGAATATTTACATAAATCTCATATTACAAAAAAATTTTAAAAAATTACATACGCAAACCAGGGATCGATTTACTGCTGCGCTCCATGGTCCAGTTTGGTATAGAATAGGTTAACATCTAGAAAATTCTTCCAACGTGTAGGAAGACTGGAGCTATTCTCTTCTGAAGGAGTAGCTAAGTGGGGATTCCTCCGGCTTTGAAGTGGGTGAGGGGAGCTCAATTCATTATGTGAACTCTCCTTGCGACCTTATACAAGTCGCTCATTTGTTCTCTCCTGGCACAGAGGAGTAGATTACCATCTATTCAATGCACAGGCTCCCTGCGCTCCAAACTTACAACCGCCGGATCATTGTATAGAACTATATAGATGTTACGCGGCTCGGAGCAATTAGGAGATGACTGACGAATGGGCAGATTTTAATTAGCGGATCTCTCCGACGTTTAGAGAGCGCCAAGTGTTGAGCCTTTAGAGAGCTGCTGCTCTTAACAGCACCCATGTGAGCTTCCATGTATTCTCCTCTGGACAAGTGATCAGCAGATCTGTCACACAACTGTTCCCCTGATCTAAGACTTGGCTCCGCTTCCTAGTGCAGCAACTTTATAACTGTCCAGCATTTAAAAAAAAAAAAAGAGGAAAGGTTTGGTAAGTGCTAAAAATACAAGATGATCCCAACCTGAAGGCACTGCTAGGGCTTTTGCTGAACATTTATGACTCTATGTAAACAAGTGGACTGCATAATAAGGAGCAATGAAAGTCTGTAGGATCCTTGTCTAAAACCGTCCTGGAATTAAAGTGAACTGTGCAAACCTCACATAGTACCAGAGACAGCCGAAATCTCCTATTTAGGAATTTATAGTAACTTATAGGTTTGCAGGCGTCAGAATGTCCTCTTATAGAGCCTCGCTCCAGCTCCTCGGTACAATATTAATGCGCCCGCCTTGAAAAAGCCATAATAAATTATATTTTTAATGCTTCTCCTACCCTGGCTTTCTTAAGATGCATACATTCTTGGCAAACAATCAATAAATAGGGTAATCATGAACAGAGGCCAAAGAATTTGCTGAAGTGCTGTTTTTCCATTTTAATAGATAGAGATCTAACAATACCGACTGCTGTGTCTGTTCATTTTAGGATCAATATATGCTTTGTTTTCGCCAAACGGAATGCAAAATGAAGGATTGTATGAGAAATGTTACACTTTGAGGACAATGAAATTCCATTGCCTTCCACGAACCAAACTCGAAAACGATCAGTTGTCTGAAAAAAAAAAAATCAGGCACATTGTCTTCTAGAAGGAAAACAAATTAAATAAATAAAAATATCTAATCTAGGTAAAAAATTATTAGTATTAAAAAGAATACAAAACTAAAAAAAAAAAAATAAGATTACGCTTCTTAAAAGGCTGAAATAAGCCCAAGATCATCAGAATCTTCTGCTAGTGGATACTAAAGGACTTATAGTATTTTCCTCCCCTCTTACTATACTTAGGTAACACAAAAAAAACTAATTAAATATAAAGTAATTAGAGTAAAAGCAATGTAATATACCTTCAGAAGGAAAAAAACAAAAACAAAAAGAAAACCTAAAAAGTCAAAGTTGGCGAAAGTGCAATTCAAATTCTCATTTTTCAAAAACAATTCGTAGGATGCAGCAGCAGTTTCTCCATCACCTAAAATTGAGGAAGAGAAGAGAAGATTACCTTTTCTGATACTGCTCCTCATCATGTGTGCAGAGTGTCTAAGTGGCACCCCTTGCATTTTGGCTCCTGTGCTTCCAAGTCTTCCTCTTCCTAGAGGACTTCCATTCTGCTCAAGGCGGGCTATTTTGGCTGGCGGACCTTTTGGATCGCTTACATTGTTAGACATTTCTAAATGTTCTATCCCCTGAGTTGTCTCGTTCGAATGATCCATGCTCAGTCCCGCCTCTAAGGATCACCTGGCATAATTAAAAAAAAAAGTATTTATAAATCAGCGAGGCATACTGTCTTTAGGGGAGAAAGAAAAAAAACAAAAAAAAACACCACAACCAAATTTATTTGAACAGACATCCATTTATATGCATGGTCATAATTAAATGTTACACGTAGACCTCCAGATGAGAGACTACCCAGTCTGCTATTCCAGAACACCTGCGAAGCTGGTCCTTATCGATTTTTCATAAAATCGTCATTACACAATGGACAGAAGAGTCAATAACTTATGGCACGAGTGTGTCATGATCTGCACCGATCAATGACACGAGGATGAGGTTCTTAGACTTCACTCCGGCACGTTGAACTCACCAGGAACTTAAGAAACTTGGGTTTAGCAGTTGTCATCAAAGTATGGGGACAAGTAGACAAGAAGACATACCTAGGGATTAAGAAAAGGGCCAGGTGGGATGGAGGAGCAGATAACTGATCAGATCACTCCAATACTAAAAGGAACTCGATGAACAAGTGTTTTGAGTCAGAACTTCACGTCTACATAAGCTCCTGCTGCCAGGACTTCTCCACGGTTCACGAGAAAGGTCCTTATAAGATCAATAAAACTTTTTAAACAAAAGAGAAAGTTACGAGACGTGAGAAACCCGGGGAATTCGTTTTTTTGTAGATTTACAGAATATACCATGGCCCAAACTAGAACATATCATATGGGTCAGTGGAGCGTCATCTTTAAACTTCTACCAATGCCAAGAAACTTCCAGACACAACACTCAAGGACTTATTCGAGAATTTTTAGTCACTAAATCTCATTACTTTATGCCATTTCTTAAGACATTACCACTCTTCACATTGAAATATTGACGGTTCCAGCTCAGAAGCCAATATAATCAGAAGACGTGCATGGTGGACCTGATGTTACTCAATGGCTCTGACATCATATCGAGGAGTATAAGCTGCCACCATTAGCTGGTGTAGTAGATGGTATGGACACATCGCTCCATCTACTTCATTTCCACATCAGCATCAAAATCTGTATCCAACGTACAGAAAACATCTAATTTCCCCCATTGAAAGCTCGGTGCCCAGGGCTAAAGTTCACCAAGATCTCAGTTACAAATAATGACAAGCAGAGCAGCCCCACAATGACAGCACAAGGCGGTGACTATTATCTGTAGTTATCCCTGTCAGCCAGAGCTGCTCTTCTCCTTAACCCATTCATTACAAAATAAGAGGAGGGGGAGCACACCAAGGATTTCACCGGGATCACGACAAAACCTGAAAATCCAACAGAACCCAAGAAGATAATGAAAACAGCACGAGGGAAAAACCAAGAACCACCAAAGGTCCATCATGGGCACAGAGGAAGACATTAGAGGCAGTTCTTACAAGACTTTTTTTTTCTTCTTAAGATTTTAGATCTTCTTCTGAAGACCTCACCAATATCTAACAACGGTTGGAAAAGTTCTTAAGAAGCGTCACTTATTGCACCGACCTAGAAAACTTGTGACAATAAATCCCAAAATAACTGTCGACAATATTTTTGTTTAGCCCAATTTTAAGACTGTTGCGCTTTCGAACACGCAACGATAAGGAAAGGGTCTGCAATGGTCGGAATTGGAAGACGTCTGGGGCGTCTAAGGGTCAAAAGTGGAGATGACACATGGAGTTAACGACCAGTGAAGTGTAGGTGAATCAGCGTCGTTGTCCGCAGTATGTAATTACCCCTGTGTATATATAAAGAAGGGGTGTGTTTGTATGTACACAAGAGACAAGTATGGCACCGAAAAATAATAAAGAGGACATCATCACTCCTAATTGTAAGAATGAAATTCTGTCCGGAAAGAGCGTGGTG
Organism: Ranitomeya imitator; assembly: GCF_032444005.1. Taxonomy (NCBI): domain Eukaryota; kingdom Metazoa; phylum Chordata; class Amphibia; order Anura; family Dendrobatidae; genus Ranitomeya; species Ranitomeya imitator. The sequence continues at coordinate 100,460,447 of NC_091287.1, forward strand.
GGACCAAGCAAAAGTTTCCACGCCGCTGTCACCCCACGTATGGCGGTGACAGGGCATCAACGCCGGAGTCCCAGGAGGCTCAGGAAGCCGGGAAGTTACACGCCAGCCTGCAGCCTCCGGTCCACAATCCCGGCCAGGATTTCCCTTTGACCTTTTAAAGAGACAAAGAAGCAAAGTGCTCCCCAATGTGACAACCCCGGCAGGCAGGCAGCAATACTCACCACTCCACAACATAGAAATGGACGGCGTCCTCCTGACAGCAGCGCACCCGGGATCCGCTCTTCTAGATTAACCTTCTTCCCCCCCCCAAAATGGAGGAAATTAAATAAAGATCTAGCAAAAAAAAATGTGCAAAAGGAAGGACGAGCGAGATTACAAAAAAAAAAAAGAAGTCTTCAATGCTCAGAGATGCTCAGAAGAGGAAGCTGCCGCCGTCCCTCAGTCGGGAGACGGGTCCACAAGGCTTGCAATCAACTGGAGCCCCAGCATAGTGACAAGAGGATGGGGGGTGGCAGATAACAGAGAGCTGACGCTGACGCCTGCCACTTAGGTCCATTCAGTCCAATAATAAATAAGAGCAGCAAAGTTTCTTCCAGGATCCGAGGATGGGAGTAGTTGACAGGTGGATGTATAAGTAGATGGGAGGTATCGCACGGATGGAGGGGGGAGTAGTCGGGGAGATAAATAAATAATAACGAGAAATGGAAGGAAAGACAAGTGAGGAAAGTGCGAGCAGCAGCTGGAGCCTTGTCACAGGGGGAGGAGGACGGGGAAGTGCTCAGTAGTTTCTCACAATGCAGGAAGATGCTGCTCACAATGGGCAGAGGATGGGAGTTGTGCTGCTGTATTGTGCGCTGTCCAGAGCTGCTCTGCTCGGATGTGTCCCCATGAAATTATTACTTGTATTGACTCATCCCTCCTCCTCCTGCCGATCGCTGCTGTGCTAGTGCTGCCGCCGATCGCTGCTGTGCTAGTGCTGCCGCCGATCGCTGCTGTGCTAGTGCTGCCGCCGATCGCTGCTGTGCTAGTGCTGCCGCCGATCGCTGCTCTGCACTAGTGCTGCCGCCGATCGCTGCTGTGCTAGTGCTGCCGCCGATCGCTGCTGTGCTAGCGCTGCCGCCGATCGCTGCTGTGCTAGTGCTGCCGCCGATCGCTGCTGTGCTAGTGCTGCCGCCGATCGCTGCTGTGCTAGTGCTGCCGCCGATCGCTGCTGTGCTAGTGCTGCCGCCGATCGCTGCTGTGTTAGTGCTGCCGCCGATCGCTGCTGTGCTAGCGCTGCCGCCGATCGCTGCTCTGCACTAGTGCTGCCGCCGCCGCCGCTGCTCTCCGGGAAGATGTCGGGGCTGTCGCTGCTGCAGCTTCTTCTTCCTCCTCCTCATTTTAATACAAAATGAGAGCAGCCAGGCCACCGCCGGAGCTCCCGCTCCCTGCCTGCAGCCCCAAGCCCTTCCCTGGCGGCCCCGGATCAGCCGACGTCCTGGGAGAGACACAGAGGAGGAGGAGGAGAGACATGATGAGAGGGGGAGGAGAGCAGCAGGCTGGGATAAATGGGCTCAGGATGGGGGATATACGGGGAAGTCCGGGGCATTGGTGCAGGAGGAGGAGGAGGAGGGTAATTATGAGGGGGCAGGAGATAATGGGGGGGATTGGGATTTCCGGACGCGCAGGAATCTGTAATCTTCCTGATTAGTGTGAGGCGGCTGCGCGCAGATTATACACAATAGCCGGAATAACAGGGAGCAGTGAGGGCGGAGGCATCATGGCCGGGGAGGCTGTGACACTCGGCACAACAAGGAGGAGGAGTGTGCGCAGCCACACAGGCCAGAGCCGAGCGGCGACAGGACCTGCCATGATGTCAGGCCGTGCTAGCCGTGACACGGGAGGGAGGAGCCGCCTCAGGAGCAGCGCTGCTCATACTTCACCGTAGGGACGAGAGTGTCCCCGGGAGCAGGTGACAGAAAGTTCTGTGCTGTACGGACTGCAAGCTCAGCTCTGCATGGATAATAACCACACTCAGCTCTGCATGCATTACACACTCAGCTCTGCACTGCATGGATAATAACCACACTCCGCTCTGCACTGCATGGATAATAACCACACTCAGCTCTGCATGCATTACACACTCAGCTCTGCACTGCATGCATTACACACTCAGCTCTGCACTGCATGCATTACACACTCAGCTCTGCACTGCATGGATAATAACCACACTCAGCTCTGCATGCATTACACACTCAGCTCTGCACTGCATGGATAATAACCACACTCAGCTCTGCACTGCATGGATAATAACCACACTCCGCTCTGCACTGCATGGATAATAACCACACTCAGCTCTGCATGCATTACACACTCAGCTCTGCACTGCATGCATTACACACTCAGCTCTGCACTGCATGGATGATAACCACACTCAGCTCTGCATGCATTACACACTCAGCTCTGCACTGCATGGATAATAACCACACTCAGCTCTGCACTGCATGGATAATAACCACACTCCGCTCTGCACTGCATGGATAATAACCACACTCAGCTCTGCACTGCATGGATAATAACCACACTCAGCTCTGCACTGCATGGATAATAACCACACTCCGCTCTGCACTGCATGGATAATAACCACACTCAGCTCTGCATGCATTACACACTCAGCTCTGCACTGCATGCATTACACACTCAGCTCTGCACTGCATGGATGATAACCACACTCAGCTCTGCACTGCATGGATAATAACCACACTCCGCTCTGCACTGCATGGATAATAACCACACTCAGCTCTGCATGCATTACACACTCAGCTCTGCACTGCATGCATTACACACTCAGCTCTGCACTGCATGGATAATAACCACACTCAGCTCTGCATGCATTACACACTCAGCTCTGCACTGCATGGATAATAACCACACTCAGCTCTGCACTGCATGGATAATAACCACACTCCGCTCTGCACTGCATGGATAATAACCACACTCAGCTCTGCACTGCATGCATTACACACTCAGCTCTGCACTGCATGGATGATAACCACACTCAGCTCTGCACTGCATGGATAATAACCACACTCAGCTCTGCATGCATTACACACTCAGCTCTGCACTGCATGGATAATAACCACACTCAGCTCTGCATGCATTACACACTCAGCTCTGCACTGCATGGATAATAACCACACTCAGCTCTGCACTGCATGGATAATAACCACACTCCGCTCTGCACTGCATGCATTACACACTCAGCTCTGCACTGCATGGATGATAACCACACTCAGCTCTGCACTGCATGGATAATAACCACACTCAGCTCTGCACTGCATGGATAATAACCACACTCAGCTCTGCACTGCATGGATAATAACCACACTCCGCTCTGCACTGCATGGATAATAACCACACTCAGCTCTGCATGCATTACACACTCAGCTCTGCACTGCATGCATTACACACTCAGCTCTGCACTGCATGGATGATAACCACACTCAGCTCTGCACTGCATGGATAATAACCACACTCCGCTCTGCACTGCATGGATAATAACCACACTCAGCTCTGCATGCATTACACACTCAGCTCTGCACTGCATGCATTACACACTCAGCTCTGCACTGCATGGATAATAACCACACTCAGCTCTGCATGCATTACACACTCAGCTCTGCACTGCATGGATAATAACCACACTCAGCTCTGCACTGCATGGATAATAACCACACTCCGCTCTGCACTGCATGGATAATAACCACACTCAGCTCTGCACTGCATGCATTACACACTCAGCTCTGCACTGCATGGATGATAACCACACTCAGCTCTGCACTGCATGGATAATAACCACACTCAGCTCTGCATGCATTACACACTCAGCTCTGCACTGCATGGATAATAACCACACTCAGCTCTGCATGCATTACACACTCAGCTCTGCACTGCATGGATAATAACCACACTCAGCTCTGCACTGCATGGATAATAACCACACTCAGCTCTGCACTGCATGCATTACACACTCAGCTCTGCACTGCATGGATGATAACCACACTCAGCTCTGCACTGCATGGATAATAACCACACTCCGCTCTGCACTGCATGGATAATAACCACACTCAGCTCTGCATGCATTACACACTCAGCTCTGCACTGCATGGATAATAACCACACTCAGCTCTGCATGCATTACACACTCAGCTCTGCACTGCATGGATAATAACCACACTCAGCTCTGCACTGCATGGATAATAACCACACTCAGCTCTGCACTGCATGCATTACACACTCAGCTCTGCACTGCATGGATGATAACCACACTCAGCTCTGCACTGCATGGATAATAACCACACTCAGCTCTGCACTGCATGGATAATAACCACACTCCGCTCTGCACTGCATGGATAATAACCACACTCAGCTCTGCATGCATTACACACTCAGCTCTGCACTGCATGGATAATAACCACACTCAGCTCTGAATGCATTACACACTCAGCTCTGCACTGCATGGATAATAACCACACTCAGCTCTGCATGCATTACACACTCCGCTCTGCACTGCATGGATAATAACCACACTCAGCTCTGCACTGCATGCATTACACACTCAGCTCTGCACTGCATGGATAATAACCACACTCAGCTCTGCACTGCATGGATAATAACCACACTCCGCTCTGCACTGCATGGATAATAACCACACTCAGCTCTGCACTGCATGGATAATAACCACACTCAGCTCTGCACTGCATGCATTACACACTCAGCTCTGCACTGCATGGATAATAACCACAGACAGCTCTGCACTGCATGCATTACACACTCAGCTCTGCACTGCATGGATAATAACCACACTCAGCTCTGCACTGCATGGATAATAACCACACTCAGCTCTGCACTGCATGGATAATAACCACACTCAGCTCTGCACTGCATGGATAATAACCACACTCAGCTCTGCACTGCATGGATAATAACCACACTCAGCTCTGCACTGCATGCATTACACACTCAGCTCTGCACTGCATGGATAATAACCACACTCAGCTCTGCACTGCATGGATAATAACCACACTCAGCTCTGCACTGCATGGATAATAACCACACTCAGCTCTGCACTGCATGGATAATAACCACACTCAGCTCTGCACTGCATGCATTACACACTCAGCTCTGCACTGCATGGATAATAACCACACTCAGCTCTGCACTGCATGCATTACACACTTAGCTCTGCACTGCATGGATAACCACAGACAGCTCTGCACTGCATGGATAATAACCACACTCAGCTCTGCACTGCATGGATAATAACCACACTCAGCTCTGCACTGCATGGATAATAACCACACTCAGCTCTGCACTGCATGGATAATAACCACACTCCGCTCTGCACTGCATGGATAATAACCACACTCAGCTCTGCACTGCATGGATAATAACCACACTCAGCTCTGCACTGCATGGATAATAACCACACTCCGCTCTGCACTGCATGGATAATAACCACACTCAGCTCTGCATGCATTACACACTCAGCTCTGCACTGCATGCATTACACACTCAGCTCTGCACTGCATGGATGATAACCACACTCAGCTCTGCACTGCATGGATAATAACCACACTCCGCTCTGCACTGCATGGATAATAACCACACTCAGCTCTGCATGCATTACACACTCAGCTCTGCACTGCATGCATTACACACTCAGCTCTGCACTGCATGGATAATAACCACACTCAGCTCTGCATGCATTACACACTCAGCTCTGCACTGCATGGATAATAACCACACTCAGCTCTGCACTGCATGGATAATAACCACACTCCGCTCTGCACTGCATGGATAATAACCACACTCAGCTCTGCACTGCATGCATTACACACTCAGCTCTGCACTGCATGGATGATAACCACACTCAGCTCTGCACTGCATGGATAATAACCACACTCAGCTCTGCATGCATTACACACTCAGCTCTGCACTGCATGGATAATAACCACACTCAGCTCTGCATGCATTACACACTCAGCTCTGCACTGCATGGATAATAACCACACTCAGCTCTGCACTGCATGGATAATAACCACACTCAGCTCTGCACTGCATGCATTACACACTCAGCTCTGCACTGCATGGATGATAACCACACTCAGCTCTGCACTGCATGGATAATAACCACACTCAGCTCTGCACTGCATGGATAATAACCACACTCAGCTCTGCACTGCATGGATAATAACCACACTCCGCTCTGCACTGCATGGATAATAACCACACTCAGCTCTGCATGCATTACACACTCAGCTCTGCACTGCATGCATTACACACTCAGCTCTGCACTGCATGGATGATAACCACACTCAGCTCTGCACTGCATGGATAATAACCACACTCCGCTCTGCACTGCATGGATAATAACCACACTCAGCTCTGCATGCATTACACACTCAGCTCTGCACTGCATGCATTACACACTCAGCTCTGCACTGCATGGATAATAACCACACTCAGCTCTGCATGCATTACACACTCAGCTCTGCACTGCATGGATAATAACCACACTCAGCTCTGCACTGCATGGATAATAACCACACTCCGCTCTGCACTGCATGGATAATAACCACACTCAGCTCTGCACTGCATGCATTACACACTCAGCTCTGCACTGCATGGATGATAACCACACTCAGCTCTGCACTGCATGGATAATAACCACACTCAGCTCTGCATGCATTACACACTCAGCTCTGCACTGCATGGATAATAACCACACTCAGCTCTGCATGCATTACACACTCAGCTCTGCACTGCATGGATAATAACCACACTCAGCTCTGCACTGCATGGATAATAACCACACTCAGCTCTGCACTGCATGCATTACACACTCAGCTCTGCACTGCATGGATGATAACCACACTCAGCTCTGCACTGCATGGATAATAACCACACTCCGCTCTGCACTGCATGGATAATAACCACACTCAGCTCTGCATGCATTACACACTCAGCTCTGCACTGCATGGATAATAACCACACTCAGCTCTGCATGCATTACACACTCAGCTCTGCACTGCATGGATAATAACCACACTCAGCTCTGCACTGCATGGATAATAACCACACTCAGCTCTGCACTGCATGCATTACACACTCAGCTCTGCACTGCATGGATGATAACCACACTCAGCTCTGCACTGCATGGATAATAACCACACTCAGCTCTGCACTGCATGGATAATAACCACACTCCGCTCTGCACTGCATGGATAATAACCACACTCAGCTCTGCATGCATTACACACTCAGCTCTGCACTGCATGGATAATAACCACACTCAGCTCTGAATGCATTACACACTCAGCTCTGCACTGCATGGATAATAACCACACTCAGCTCTGCATGCATTACACACTCCGCTCTGCACTGCATGGATAATAACCACACTCAGCTCTGCACTGCATGCATTACACACTCAGCTCTGCACTGCATGGATAATAACCACACTCAGCTCTGCACTGCATGGATAATAACCACACTCCGCTCTGCACTGCATGGATAATAACCACACTCAGCTCTGCACTGCATGGATAATAACCACACTCAGCTCTGCACTGCATGCATTACACACTCAGCTCTGCACTGCATGGATAATAACCACAGACAGCTCTGCACTGCATGCATTACACACTCAGCTCTGCACTGCATGGATAATAACCACACTCAGCTCTGCACTGCATGGATAATAACCACACTCAGCTCTGCACTGCATGGATAATAACCACACTCAGCTCTGCACTGCATGGATAATAACCACACTCAGCTCTGCACTGCATGGATAATAACCACACTCAGCTCTGCACTGCATGCATTACACACTCAGCTCTGCACTGCATGGATAATAACCACACTCAGCTCTGCACTGCATGGATAATAACCACACTCAGCTCTGCACTGCATGGATAATAACCACACTCAGCTCTGCACTGCATGGATAATAACCACACTCAGCTCTGCACTGCATGCATTACACACTCAGCTCTGCACTGCATGGATAATAACCACACTCAGCTCTGCACTGCATGCATTACACACTTAGCTCTGCACTGCATGGATAACCACAGACAGCTCTGCACTGCATGGATAATAACCACACTCAGCTCTGCACTGCATGGATAATAACCACACTCAGCTCTGCACTGCATGGATAATAACCACACTCAGCTCTGCACTGCATGGATAATAACCACACTCAGCTCTGCACTGCAAGTTACACTCAGCTCTGCACTGCATGCATTACACACTCAGCTCTGCACTGCATGGATAATAACCACACTCAGCTCTGCACTGCATGCATTACACACTCAGCTCTGCACTGCATGGCTGATAACCACACTCAGCTCTGCACTGCATGGATGACCACACTCAGCTCTGCACTGCATGGATAATAACCACACTCAGCTCTGCACTGCATGGATAATAACCACACTCAGCTCTGCACTGCATGGATAATAACCACACTCAGCTCTGCAATGCATGGATAATAACCACACTCAGCTCTGCACTGCATGGATAATAACCACACTCAGCTCTGCAATGCATGGATAATAACCACACTCTGCTCTGCACTGCATGGATAATAACCACACTCTGCTCTGCACTGCATGGATAATAACCACACTCAGCTCTGCACTGCATGGATAATAACCACACTCTGCTCTGCACTGCATGTTACACTCAGCTCTGCACTGCATGGATAATAACCACACTGCTCTGCACTGCATGTTACACTCAGCTCTGCACTGCATGCATTAGGCCGGCCTCACACTAGCGAGTTTTACAGACGTATGAGAGGTGCAGAAAATACAGATTGTACACGGTACAATGATTGTCTATGGCCCAGCTCCTATCTGCCGTATTTTACTGATCCGTATTATATGGTCTTCTACGGCCGTAGAAAATCGTAGCATGCTGCATTTGTCACCGTATTGCGCAAAAAATACGCCAAGGAAAGTCTATGGGGGTGAGAAAAATACGGATTACACACAGACCAGCAGTGTGACTTGCGAGAAGTACACAGCGGTGTTCTATAGAAAAGCCGGCAATTCAGTGCGGTGTACAGTAAAATCACACTGACAGGTTAGAATAGATAGAATAAATGTCTACACATAGTATAGGGGTATATATATATATATACATATGTATATATATATATATGTCAGTGAGACACATATATGTATACATATGAACTTGAGCGTGGGAAAATATTCTGAAAAGTTCCCAGGCTCGAAATGAGGACATCCAGCAGAGGGCACATCACCGCAACTCAAGGAACTACAGGTCATTCACCTACATTCCATTCATTCCCCGGGTTTTTACAGGCAGGGGCGGCTGCATTAGCAGGCTTCTGCTTGTAAAATTAGTTAACCCTTTCAGATGGATTTACAGCGTGGGATAAGACTGATCGTCGGAAGGTATGGAATATTGTTGTTTGTTTTGTTTACATTTGTTCCAGGTGACAAGGGTCTTCAGGTGGTTTAAGAGTATAATAAAATATTACAACAACCTGTGTATTTATTTTATTAAAATACTTTGTATTAATGTGTGTGTTGTTTTAACCATTTCATACTATTGGATTAATAATGGATAGGTGTCATAATTGATGCCTCTCCATTATTAATCTGGCTTAATGTCACCTTACAATAGCAAGGTGGCATTAACCCTTCATTACCCCATATCCCACCGCTACACGGGAATTGGAAGAGAGTGGCCAAGTGCCAGAATAGGCGCATCTTCCAGATGTGCCTTTTCTGGGGTGGCTGGGGGCAGATGTTTTTAGCCGGGGGGGGGGGGGTTTCAATAACCATGGACCCTCTCCAGGCTATTAATATTTGCCCTCAGTCACACCAATTTTTTCCGTGATTTAACCCTTTAATTTAATAGCTAGAGCGCCCAAATTTAACATACAGACACTTCTTCCATTATTAAAGAGAAATATGTAATAAAACAAGGAATTTGAGATGGTTTACTGTATGTAAACCATGTCTCATATCATGTCGGGTTTGAGAAGTTTGAGATCTGACACTGATCTGACACTTAAAATACACAGATAGTAATGCCCTGCATCAAACCCAGGTCCTTCCAGCCTGGCCCAAATGGGTTCTGTTTTTAAGAAGTTAAAGGGAACCTATCACCAGTTTTTTTCCTTATCAACTAAAAATATCATCTAATAGAATGTGAGCTATACATTCCCCAACTACTTGTGAAACCCCCTGACTCCCCATAAATCCCCCATAAGAACCTTTTATATTGCTCCGGCACTGTATGGAAATATCCTCGGTCCAGTCCGATGGGCGTTGGTTCTGGCCCCTCTCCCCAGCCCAAATCGGCGTGCTGTACGCATTCCATTCTGTGAATAGTGTTGTTCGTGTACAGGTCCCACACGTACGCCTTCAGATTGCCTCCTGTGCATGCGCAGTATGCTTTGCCCAACTGCGGGCAAAGCCGAAAAGCATTAGTGCGCATGCACCGGAAGTACTATGTCCCTGAAGTCTTTCGCTGTGTTCCGGGACGTAGTTTACCGGTGCATGCGCACTAATGCTTTTCGGCTTTGCCCGCAGTTGGGCAAAGCATATTGCGCATGCACAGGAGGCAATTTGAAGGTGTACGTGCGGGACCTGTACGCGAACAACGCTATTCACAGAATGGAATGCGTACAGTACGCCGATTTGGGGTGGGGAGAGGGGTCAAAACCAACGCCGACCGGACCCAGGATATTTACATACAGCACGGGAGCAATATAAAAGGTTCTTATGGGGGATTCATGGGGAGTCGGGGGGGTTTCACAAGTAGTTGGGGAATGTATAGCTCACACTCTGTTAGATGATATTTTTAGTTGATAGGGAAAAAAACTGGTGACAGGTACCCTTTAACCCGTTAAAAACAGAACCCATTTGGGCCAGGCTGGAAGGACCTGGGTTTGATTCAGGGCATCACTATCTGTGTATTTTAAGTGTAAGATCAGTGGCCCAAAGGCATTTAACCCCTTAAAAACATCAGTTACTTATTCAAATTTGTGAAAATGGTCTGTTTGCATACTTTAATGCCAGTTCTGGTGCCCAGAATCCATTTGGGCCAGGCTGGAGGGACCTGGGATTGATGCAGGGCATCACTATCTGTGTATTTTAAGTGTCAGACCAGTGGCCCAAAGGAATTTAACCCCTTAAAAACACCAGTTACTTATTTAAATCTGTGAAAATGGGCTGTTTGCATACTTTAATGCCAGTTCTGGTGCCCAGAACCCATTTGTGTCAGGCTGCAGAGACCTGGGTTTGATGTAGGGCATCGATATCTGTGTATTTAAGTGTCATATCAGTGGCCAAAAAGCATTTAACCCCTTAAAACATCAGTTACTTATTCAAATGTGTGAAAATGAGCTGTTTGCCCACTTTGATGCCAGTTCTGGTGCCCAGAACCCATTTGGGCCAGGCTGGAGGGACCTGGGTCTGTAGCAGGGCATCACTATCTGTGTATTTTATGTACCAGATCAGTGGCCCAAAGGCATTTAACCCCTTAAAAACATCAGTCACTTATTCAAATGTGTGAAAAAGGGCTGTTTGCCCACTTTGATGCCAGTTCTGGTGCCCAGAACCCATTTGGGCCAGGCTGGAGGGACCTGGGTTTGATGCAGGGCATCACTATCTGTGTATTTTATGTACCAGATCAGTGGCCCAAAGTCATTTAACTCCCTTAAAACATCCGTTACTTATTCAAATGACCAAAATTGACTATCTGCCCACTTTGATGCCAGTTCTCAGGGCCGGCGTCAGCACCCGGCGCACCTGGGCAAATGCCGGGGCCCTGGGGAGAGAGGGGGGCCCACTCATGCTGTCATAGATACAGCTGGGAGAGTGGAGCAGGAGAACATGCTCTCTCCGCCCACAAAGTCACACTGGCTGCGTTCTCTTAACCCCTATGTGCCAGCTCTGACACAAGCATCTTCTCACTCAGTCAGTGCAGCCAGGCAGGCACACATAGGGGTTAAGAGAAGGCAGCCAGTGTGACATTGTTTGTGGGCGGAGAGAGCACATTCCCTGGCTGCAGTGCTGAGCTGAACTTATCAGGCAGATTCCGGAGCTCCTACCAGTGACTGTGACTGAGTGAGTGCTATGGTATCCAGCAGTGGTTGCAGATGGACTTGTGGCTCAGTCTGCTGCTGTCTGTCTCCGTTGCCTAAAAATGTGGGTGATGTCTGGAGGAGCCGCTGGTAGGGTGCAGCCTGCAACCTGCAGCCACCCAGCTCTCCCAGAATACATGCATGCTGCACCAAACCTGCACCAGTGGGGTAGGAAGAAGCTTAACTCCTTCCCATCTGTATGAAGGTTATTGCTGAACCTTAAAGATAACAATCCGGCCCGCATAAATGGGGTTAACCAGATGCCAGGAGGAAGGGGAGCTGCTGCCATGGATAAAACTGAGCTGTGGGCTGTACGTTGGGGCCCCGTGGCCCCAGGCTGCTGACTGGAGGGACTCTGCCCAGTGCTGGCATGTGGGTGATTTCTGCATCTCAGCTTCTCTCCTCCACATCACACTGTGCAGTCACAGCAACATTGGTTGTGTCTGTCCAGGTCCCAGCAGCTGCCACTGCTCCCAAGGACATGGCATCACTTAACCCTTCCCCTGCAGCCACTGGCAACAAATCCACATCATTCCTTGATTAAATCAGGTTCCAACCCAATAGAGGAGCAGACATTTCCTGCTGCCATTAGGATCCGGGAGGGGGTGACCTGTGACATTGGCTGCCCTGCTACTCTGTAGTGGGGGGTGACAAGTGTAACATGGGGTAACGATGAAGGAGAAATGCATAGGATAATAGTGAGCGCGACAGAGGGCAGTGTATGGTTTGGAGCAGTCAGGGGGTGGGCTGCAGGATCCCCCCATACTGTACATGACTACTCAGGACAGGGAGGTGTTTAATGAGGTTCTAATGACGGGGCACTAATTGGGTCATTAGGGTTTGTGGAAAGGATTCAGCATCAGGTCCCTCATTATTGCCTGCATTTCAAAAACCTGACCTGCACATCCAAACATAGACTAAGTGTGAACAGGTGCTGAACCCAGAGTCGCCAACTCGTATATAGTTAAGTAAATAGGGCAGCACACTGCAGCGCCAAAACATGCAAACTTGAAAACACGGAATCTGAACTGCATTACTGCACTAGAAATATGAAAAATGAGAGCTTTTAGCACATAAAAATGGCCAATTTTCTCTGTACCTCGTAGCCACTTTACGGCATCTCTCTTATACGAGGTCCTACGCTTGACCTACCTCGCTGAGAATAAACGTCTCAATCTGAATGGGTACATGTGAAACCTCTTCTTGGACTCAAATTCTCTCTCTCTGTGGAGGGGTATTGGACCTACTATAATTAAAACACCTGAAGCTAGGAGGCGGGGAGTGCACGATCAGAAGGCTAGAGAATACATTTCAAAAACCTGATCAGCATCAGGTCCCTCATTATTGCCTGAGCCGCCTGTTACTTTGTAGCACAGATCTGTTGGGGCCACAAAACCAAACAACGTTGTTTATGTAGAAAAGTCTTTGCTTCATAGAAAATCTCAAAATAGAAAAGATTTTCTGATACAACAACGCCCTGCTCACGACACTGCACAGCACCTCTCCTGTATATATACACTGCACAGCACCTCTCCCCCTGTATATATACACTGCACAGTACCGCTCCTCCTGTGTATATATACACTGCACAGCACCTTTCCTCCTGTATATATACACAGCACCGCTCCTCCTGTATATATACACTGCACAGTACCGCTCCTCCTGTATATATACACTGCACAGCACCTTTCCTCCTGTATATATACACTGCACAGTACCTTTCCTCCTGTATATATACACTGCACAGCACCTTTCCTCCTGTATATATACACTGCACAGTACCACTCCTCCTGTCCTGTATATATACACTGCAGAATTTACAATAGCTGTCACTCATGTAAGAAGTGAAATCTGGCATTGTATTATACATTTCTCTGCCGTATCTGTGCATCATAAATTGGGGTATGTGTTAAAGGGGGGGGCCCACTGAGACTCTTTCGCCCGGGGCCCTCGAAAACCTGGAGCCGGCCCTGCCAGTTCTGATGCCCGACACCCATTTGGGCCAGGCTGGAGATAACTGGTTTTGATGTTGGGCGCCCTGTTCTATATGTCTGTAGTGTGAGCTCAGTGGCCCAAAAGCATTTAACCCTTTCTTCAGCGGTCTTTGGTGCCCACTTTGATGCCCATTTTTGTGCCAGTTTTATTGTTTTTGTAGCTCTTTTTAAGTGTATTCACATCAGGGCACCTCACTGCATTGTCTTTTATTATTGTGATACTTATTTTTTGTTCATAAACCTATAAAAAAACAGAAAATAAAAAATTGCTGAATATGAAACTGAACGAATAAGAAACCAACTTCAGCCTCGTCTACACTCTGCATACATTAGTCAGCTCTGCACTGCATTTATTACATTCAGTTCTGCATACATTACAATCACCTCTGCACTATATATGTTACACTTAGCTCTGCACTGTATATGTTACCCTCAGCACTGCACTGCATACATAAACACACTCCACTCTGCATACATTAGTCAGCTCTGCACTGCATTTATTACATTCACTTCTGCACTGTATATGATACCCTCAGCACTGCACTGCATACATAAACACACTACACTCTGCAAACATTAATCAGCTCTGCACTGCATTTATTACATTCAGTTCTGCATGCATTACACCCAGCTCTGTACTGTATATGTTACACTTAGCTCTGCACTGTATATGTTACCCTCAGCACTGCACTGCATACATAAACACACTACACTCTGCATACATTAGTCAGCTCTGCACTGCATTTATTACATTCAGTTCTGCATACATTACACTCACCTCTGCACTGTATATGTTACACTTAGCTCTGCACTGTATATGTTACCCTCAGCACTGCACTGCATATATAAACACACTCCACTCTGCATACATTAGTCAGCTCTGAACTGCTTGCATTAGACACACTCAGTTCTGCACTGTATATGTTATATACTCTGCTCCGCATACATACACTCATTTCAGCATGTATAAACACTGCACTGTATATGTAACATTCTGCACTGCATGCATTACACACACTCAGCTCTGCACTGAATATGTTATACACTCCACTCGGCATGCATATGCTCAGATCTGCACCGCATTCATTACACACACTCAGTTCTGAACTGTATATGTTATACACTCTGCTCGGCATACATACACTCAGCTCTGCACTGCATGCATTGCAGATACTTGGCTCTGCATGAATAAACTCTGCACTGTATATGTAATATTCTGCACGGCATTCATTACCCACGCTGAGTTCTGTACTGTATGTTATACACTCTGCTCAGCATACATTACACTCAGCTCTGCACTGAATGCATTACACACACTCATCTTTGCATACATTACTCACTTAGCTCTGCTCTAAAAGCATAAACAGTCACTCTGCACTGCATATATTACTCAGCTCTGCACTGCATACATTACAAAGAGCACTTCATGCATTAAATACTCAGCTCTACTCTACATGTACTACACACAGCTGTGATCCGTCCACTTGTATGTATACAATGCAGAGCTATGTGTGTGTTATGCATGTAGTGCAGAGCTACAGTACAGACCAAAAGTTTGGACACACCTTCTCATTTAAAGATTTTTCTGTATCTTCATGACTATGAAAATTGTACATTCACACTGAAGGCATCAAAACTATGAATTAACACATGTGGAATTATATACTTAACAAAAAAGTGTGAAACAACTGAAATTATGTCTTATATTCTAGGTTCTTCAAAGTAGCCACATTTTGCTTTGATGACTGTTTTGCACACTCTTGGCATTCTCTTGATGAGCTTCAAGTTGTAGTCACCGGGAATGGCCTTCCAACAATCTTTAGGAGTTGCCAGAGATGCTTAGCACTTGTTGGCCCTTTTGCCTTCACTCTGCGTTCCAGCTCACCCCAAACCATCTCGATTGGGTTCAGGTCTGGTGACTGTGGAGGCCAGGTCATCTGGCGTAGCACCCCATCACTCTCCTTCTTTGTCAAATAGCCCTTACACAGCCTGGAGGTGTGTTTGGGGTCATTGTCCTGTTGAAAAATAAATGATTGTCCAACTAAATGCAAACCGGATAGAATAGCATGCCGCTGCAAGATGCTGTGGTAGCCATGCTGGTTCAGTATGCCTTCAATTTTGATTAAATCCCCAACAGTGTCACCAGCAAAGCACCCCCACACCATCACACCTCCTACTCTATGCTTCACGGTGGGAACCAGGCATGTAGAGTCCATCCGTTCACCTTTTCTGCGTCGCACAAAGACACGGTGGTTGGAATCAGATCTCAAATTTGGACTCATCAGACCAAAGCACAGATTTCCACTGGTCTAATGTCCATTCCTTGTGTTCTTTAGCCCAAACAAGTCTCTTCTGCTTGTTGCCTGTCCTTAGCAGTGTTTTCCTAGCAGCTATTTTACCATGAAGGTCTGCTGCACAAAGTCTCCTCTTAATAATTGTTGTAGAGATGTGTCTGCTGCTAGAACTCTGTGTGGCATTGACCTGGTCTCTAATCTGAGCTGCTGTTAACCTGCGATTTCTGAGGCTGGTGACTCTGATAAATGTATCCTCAGAAGCAGAGGTGACTCTTGGTTTTCCTTTCCTGGGGCGGTCCTCATGTAAGCCAGTTTCTTTGTAGCGCTTCATGGTTTTTGTCAATGCACTTGGGGACACTTTCAAAGATTTCCCAATGTTTATGAGTAGGGTTGAGCGACTTTTACTTTTATAGGATCGGGTCGGGTTTCACGAAACCCGACTTTTTCAAAAGTCGGGTCGAGTGAAATCGGCCGATCCTATAAAAAAGTTGGGGTCGGGGTCGGCCGAAACACGAAACCCAATGCAGTGCATTGGGTTTCCAATGGTTCCCAGGGTCTGAAGGAGAGGAAACTCTCCTCCAGGCCCTGCGATCCATATTTAAGTGTAAAATAAAGAATTAAAATAAAAAATATCGCTATACTCACCCTAGGACGCGCCCTGGTACTAACCGGGAACCTTCCTTCCTTCGAATCAGCGCTTGTAGGACCTTGCGGTGACGTCGCGGCTTGTGATTGGTCGCGCGACCGCCCATGTGACCGCTCGCGCGACCAATCACAAGCCGCGACGTTACCGCAAGGTCCTGCAAGCGCTGAGTCTTAGGAAGGAAGGCTGCCGGAAAGAAGCAGGGCGCGTCCGAGGGTATATACTATTAGGTATATACTCACCCTCGGACGCGCCCTGCTTCTTTCCAGCAGCCTTCCTTCCTAAGAATCAGCGCTTGCAGGACCTTGCGGTGACGTCGCGGCTTGTGATTGGTCGCGCGAGCGGTCACATGGGCGGTCGCGCGACCAATCACAAGCCGCGACGTCACCGCAAGGTCCTGCAAGCGCTGATTCGAAGGAAGAAAGGCTGCCGGTTAGTACCAGGGCGCGTCAGAGGGTGAGTATAGCGATATTTTTTATTTTAATTCTTTATTTTACACTTAAATATGGATTCCGATACCGATTTACGATATTGCAAACATATCGGAACTCGGGATCGGAATTCCGATACCAGATTCAGAAGATCGCTGACTTCATGGCCGACCCCACACAGGGGTCGGGTCGGGTTTCATGAAACCCGACTTTCCCAAAAGTCGGCGACTTCTGAAAATGGCCGACCCGTTTCGCTCAACCCTATTTATGAGGGTAACTATACTCTTAAGATCCCGGATTCCTGGATGGCGCCATCCAGGAATTCGGGATCTTAAGAGTATAGTAAGTACATGTCTATTATGACCGTACTATGTTTTTATTACTTCTAGTCTCTTTTCCCATGCGCTAATACTTGCTGCTATTAACAGCGACACCTATTGGTATTTTTGTATAGTCCAGCTTAAATTACTATTACACTCTTCTTATATATGCACTTTGACTTGCACACTCTTTGCACACTAGCATTTCTTAACGGTGCCCAATTGTGGTTATCACTTTTTTATGCATTTACATTTTTTATTTAAATTTTTTACCACGTCTTTTGCACCTTATATGTGGCAATTAATAAATATAGAATTTTTAATCCTGGTTAGGTGCACCCCTTATACATTGTATATATATATTTTTCTATTGCATTTGCTCTATTCATATTATAAATCTGATGTATTATTACTTAGTAAAATTTTAATGATTTTATATTAACCACTCTGGACTTTTTGATCGGGGTTTTTTCTTTCTGTTTTTCTTTGGCCAATTTTCCCGATTGTCCTTTACTATTAGTCTTGCCCCTGTAAGATACTATCACACTACACAGCGGCACTACCAGTATTATTATTATTATCATAATCGCTATTACTTTACGCTATGTAGCTGTATTTGGTGGTTCTATATGAAAAGATTATTTTATCCATCTAGGGTGGCACCCTCGTTCTGGTATTTTTTAAATTAAATTAAATTAAACCTGACAGGGCACACCTGTGAAGTGAAAACCATTCCTGGTGACTACCTCTTGAAGCTCATCAAGAGAATGCCAAGAGTGTGCAAAGCAGTCATCAAGGCAAAAGGTGGCTACTTTGAAGAACCTAGACTATAAGACATAATTTCAGTTGTTTCACACTTTTTTGTTAAGTATATAATTCCACATGTGTTAATTCATAGTTTTGATGCCTTCAGTGTGAATGTACAATTTTCATAGTCATGAAAATACAGAAAAATCTTTGAATGAGAAGGTGTGTCCAAACTTTTGGTCTATACTGTATGTGTGTGTGTGATGCATGTAGTGCAGAGCTATGTGTGAGTCATGCATTTGCAGAGCCGTGTGTGATGCATGTAGTGCAGAGCTATGTGTGTTGTGCATGTAGTGCAGAGCTAAGTGTGTGTCATGCATGTAGCGCAGAGCTATGTGTGTGTCATTCATATAGTGCAGAGCTATGTGTGTGTGTCATCCATGTAGTGCAGAGCTATGTGTGTGTCGTGCATGTAGTGCAGAGCTATGGGTGTCGTGCATGTAGTGCACAGCTATATGTGTGTCGTTCATGTATTGCAGAGCTATGTGTGTGTCATGCATGTAGTGCAGAGCTATGTGTGTCATGCATGTAGTGCAGAGCTATGTTTGTGTCGTGCATGTAGTGCATTGCTATGGGTGTCGTGCATGTAGTGCAGAACTATGTGTGTGTCATTCATGTAGTGCAGAGCTATGTGTGTGTCATGCATGTAGTGCAGAGCTATGTGTGTGTCATGCATGTAGTGCAAAGCTATGTGTGTCATGCATGTAGTGCAGAGCTATGTGTGTGTCATTCATATAGTGCAGAGCTATGTGTGTGTGTCATCCATGTAGTGCAGAGCTATGTGTGTGTCGTGCATGTAGTGCAGAGCTATGGGTGTCGTGCATGTAGTGCACAGCTATATGTGTGTCGTTCATGTATTGCAGAGCTATGTGTGTGTCATGCATGTAGTGCAGAGCTATGTGTGTCATGCATGTAGTGCAGAGCTATGTTTGTGTCGTGCATGTAGTGCATTGCTATGGGTGTCGTGCATGTAGTGCAGAACTATGTGTGTGTCATTCATGTAGTGCAGAGCTATGTGTGTGTCATGCATGTAGTGCAGAGCTATGTGTGTGTCATGCATGTAGTGCAAAGCTATGTGTGTCATGCATGTAGTGCAGAGCTATGTGTGTGCCATGCATGGCTTACAGATGTGTGTGACACAATTGCAGCAGAGGATGTATATTCCTCAGTCTCTATTCACACTTGTCACGTGCTTTCTGCTTATCACTCTACAGAATACCTGACATACTACTGACACCACGATGCACTCGTACCCCATAATAACGTCAACCGTCGGGATCTGAGAAGGTGTCCATCATTGTAGTAGAAAAGATAGAATCTGATGCGACTTTTTGTGGGGTTGAACAATGAACATCATTTATCTCCTGTCCGCAGAATAGATAATTTAAAGGGAACCTGTCACCCCCGTTTTTTGAGATTGAGCTATAAATACTGTTAAATAGGGCCTGCGCTGTGTGTTCCTATAGTGTATGTAGTGTACCCCGATTCCCCACCTATGCTGAGAAATAACTTACCAAAGTCGCCGTTTTCGCCTGTCAATCAGGCTGGTCAGGTCGGGAGGGCGTGTTCACAGCGCTGGTTCTTCCTCAGCTTTACGTTGGTGGCGTAGTGGTGAACAAGCAGCGCGCGATCTGCGCTGTCATCCCTTTCGTCGGTGGGGGCGGCCATCTTCCTGGGGCCGCGCGTGCGCAGATCGAGTGCTCTGCTGCACGGGGCTTCAGGAAAATGGCCGCGGGATGCCGCACGTGCGCATTAGAGATCGCGGCGGCCATTTTCCCAAAGCCGAATTTGCATCTCGGCTTTGGGAAAATGGCCGCCGCGATCTCTAATGCGCACGCGTGGCATCCCGCGGCCATTTTCCTGAAGCCCCGTGCAGCAGAGCACTCGATCTGCGCACGCGCGGCCCCAGGAAGATGGCCGCCCCCACCGACGAAAGGGATGACAGCGCAGATCGCGCGCTGCTTGTTCACCACTACGCCACCAATGTAAAGCTGAGGAAGAACCAGCGCTGTGAACACGCCCTCCCGACCTGACCAGCCTGATTGACAGGCGAAAACGGCGACTTTGGTAAGTTATTTCTCAGCATAGGTGGGGAATCGGGGTACACTACATACACTATAGGAACACACAGCGCAGGCCCTATTTAACAGTATTTATAGCTCAATCTCAAAAAACGGGGGTGACAGGTTCCCTTTAATGATCGCAGTGCTAGGACCCCAGTGATCATGAGTACAAGTAGAAAGTGTCTGCCATTTGAACTGAGAACCAGTTACACAAGTGTATTTATCAGACCATTAATAAACTATGGGACTGGCAAAAATATCTGACCGCTCTACCAACGTAACTAACTTACGTTTTTTTTTAAAGCCTACAGGGCTCAGTGATGACTCCATGCAATGACATTAGATCACATCATTGCCAGGCACTCAGTATAGGTGAGTGGCATGGGAAGTAAAAATGCAAAAAAATGTTTCTTTTGTCATTTGCAAACATGTGGGAAAATTTAGTGCGGTGAAAAATCGGTGTAGCAGGATCACTTAACTTTTACTACAGCTGAGAGGCAGATTCTCTATTGCAGATTTCCTGCCGTACCAGAGTAAGGGTGATTTGGGCTGTAAATGTATTTAGCTCGCTGAGTATTGTTACACTGGGTTCAGTTGCAGCAAATTACAAGGATAAATGGAAACAAAATTCAACAACAAGAAAATGCATGCAGCCACACATAAGGACACTGCCACCACCATGCTTCACTGTAGGCACTATGCATTTTTCTACATTTAATTTTTTAATTGCATGGTGTTTACAATATAAAATCCTAGGGAGAAAGTAGCACAAAAAGGGTCTTATCACAATTAA
Source organism: Ranitomeya imitator (assembly GCF_032444005.1). Classification (NCBI taxonomy): domain Eukaryota; kingdom Metazoa; phylum Chordata; class Amphibia; order Anura; family Dendrobatidae; genus Ranitomeya; species Ranitomeya imitator. The sequence goes on from NC_091287.1 coordinate 100,481,964, forward strand.
AGTCCTTAATCAGATTCTATTAACCTGATTTATGCTTTAAAAAAGCATTTGTACAGCCGCTGCAGATCGACAGGTCATAAAACCAAAAATCATGAAGATAAGGATGATTTGTGGATATCTCCCATGCTTCTGTGTACAGAAGACATCATACACCGTGTTTCAAATTATTATGCAAACTGGATTTAAGTGTCATAAAGATTTAATTATTTTGTTTTTCAAATAAACTCATGGATGGTATTGTGTCTCAGGGCTCAATGGATCACTGAAATCAATCTTAAACACGTGATAATTAGTTTTCCGGGTGATTCTAATTAGAGGAAAACTACTTAAAAATGATGTTCCACATTATTAAGCAGGCCACAGTTTTCAAGTAACACGGGAAAGAAAAATGATCTCTCTGCTGCCGAAAAGCATCAAATAGTGCAATGCCTTGGTCAAGGGATGAAAACATTAGATATTTCCTGAAAAGTTAAGCGTGATCATCGTACTGTTAAGAGATTTGTGGCTGAATCTGAGCACAGACGTGTTCGTGCTGATAAAGGCATAATGAGGAAGGTTTCTGCCAGGCAAGTTCATCGGATTAAGAGAGCAGCTGCTAAAAAGCCATTACAAACCAGCAAACAGATATTTGAAGCTGCTGGTGCCTCTGGAGTCCCTCGAATCTCAAGGTGTAGGATCCTTCAAAGGCTTGCTTTGGTTCATAAACCTACTATTCGGCCACCCCTAAACAGTGTTCACAAGCAGAAATGGTTGCAGTGGGCCGAGACATACATGAAGACTAATTTTCAATCTTGTTTACTGATGAGTGTCGAGCAACCCTAGATGGCCAGATGGATGGAGAAGTGGATGATCACCATGTCCCAAAAAGGCTGCGACGTCAGCAAGGAGGTGGAGGAGTCATGTTTTGGGCTGGAATCATGGGGAGACAGCTGGTAGGGCCCTTTAAGGTTCATAAAGGTGTGAAAATGACCTCTGCAAAGTATATAGAGTTTCTGACTGACAACTTTCTTCCATGGTATAACAAGCAGAAACATGCCTTCAGGAGCAAAATCATCTTCATGCATGACAATGCACCATCTCATGCTTCAAAGAATACCTCTGAGTCATTGGCTGCTATGGACATAAAAGGAGGTAAACTCATGGTGTGGCCACCATCTTCCCCTGACCTCAACCCTATAATGAACCTTTGGAGTATCATCAAGCAAAAGATCTATGAGGGTGGGAGGCAGTTCACATCAAAACAGCAGCTCTGGGAGGCTATTCTGACTTCATGCAATGAAATACAAGCAGAAACTCTCCAAAAACTTACAAGTTCAATGGATGCAAGAATTGTGCGGGTGATATCAAAGAAGGGTTCCTATGTTAAAGGGACACTGTCACCTGAATTTGGAGGGAACAATCTTCAGCCATGGAGGTGGGGTTTTTGGGTTTTTGATTCACCCTTTCCTTACCCGCTGGCTGCATGCTGGCTGCAATATTGGATTGAAGTTCATTCTCTGTCCTCCATAGTACACGCCTGCGCAAGGCAATCTTACCTTGTGCAGGCGTGTACTACGGAGGACAGAGAATGAACTTCAATCCAATATTGGAGCCAGCATGCAGCTAGCGGGTAAGGAAAGGGTGAATCAAGAACCCCAAAACCCCGCCTCCATGGCTGAAGATTGTTCCCTCCAAATTTAGGTGAAAGTGTCCCTTTAACATGTAACTTGGCCTGCTAGGATGTTTTGGAGTTAAATAGCTTTTTTTGTTCAGTGAATGTGACCTAATGCTGCAAATTCCACAAATAAGCATTTTCCGTTATTTAAAACATATCAAAGGTTTAGAAATTCTACTGTGCCTAATAATTTGGAACAGTGCGTTTTAAGTTTTTATTCATTTTGGAGATTATACTGTTATCATTGGGAGGTTTCTTCAATAAAATTCATTGTATACTCTATCGGGTGATGACTTTTATTAGACTGACTGTCATTTGCACCGACCATTTAGGAAAATCCGGGAAAAATATCATTTGCATAATAATTTGGAACATGGTGTATATCAGTGATTCATTCAAGTGGTTTTAATTCAATACGTTTCAAAGTGTCATTCACTTCTTCCTCAGGAAATGACCCCATCTGGTCATTTCCTGAGGATGAAATGCTTGACACTTTGAAACTCGTTGAATAAAAACTACTTCAATGAATCGCTGAGATTTGACGTCTGCTACACAGCAGCGCGGGAGATATCTACAAATTACTCTTATCTTCATGGTGTTTACAGTGAAACACGGTGGTGGCAGTGTTCCTGTGGCTGCATGAGAGCTATATTTCATTGATGTTATCATGAATTCCCAGATGTACTGCTCTGTATTGAAAAACAAGATGCTATCATCACATGTGCCCTTGGTAGATCATTTCCAATAATACAATGATTCAAAACACACATCTGTTGCATTTGAGAAGAACAGAGTGAAAGTGACTCAGTGGCCAAGTGTCTCTTGATCTGAACCCAACCGAACACCTATAGGGAATTATAAAGAGACAAGTTAAGCATCTTTCTCCATCCAGCATCAAGGCTCTAAAAGAGGTTGTTCTTGAAGAATGGAAAAAGATAGATGTTGGAATATATCGTCAACTTGTTCATTCCATGCACAGAAGACTTTGTGCTGTCCTAAAAATCATGGAGGTCATACAAAATACTATGTGCAGTAGTTCTTGATGTGGAGTGTATTCATATTTGCATCAAAGAAGTTGAGGAAAACTGAAGATTTTGTAATGAAAGTTATATTAGTAACGTTACTTTCATGTTATGGGTTAAAAAATAGCTCAGTCTTGTCATTTTAGAAATTGTTCAGTGAGATACTGATCCAAATCTTACTTTTCAAAGGGGATCTACTGATTTATAACGAGAACTGTATTATTTATTTCTCGTGCAAATGATGCTTACTAGCCACACATCCCACTGAGAGCTGTGGTAGAGCGGCTCACTTGGCTGGACACAGAGGTATAACCAGAACACTGTCTCTTTAAGAAAATGCTTGGTTTATTGAAGATAGCATAAACCATGTTTTGGAAAGTAAACACAGTCCTCCACACAAAACAGTAAAATAAAGAAACAAAAAGAAACAGTCCTTTTCCTAGCGGAGATCAACCCGCTAACAGGCAGTAATGTCCACCGTTCATATCAGCACTTTCATGGAGTCCTCTCTCTCCATCCACCTCCTGAATACTGGAAGCTTTGGCAGTCAGCCATTTAAGCCCAGGCTTTGTGACTCCTCCATCACGTGACTGATCACATGAACCAGAAATCACACAGGTCCTGAAAGGACACTGCAGGTGGAGATACGTGCACTTCCTCCCACCCGCTCTATGGAGGTCCACTAAAACCTGGACATTCTTCCCCTTCTTTTCCCTACTTTTCTGCCTAATAGTTAATATCTCAGGGTGTTGATTGCCCACTTGATGGCCAAGCACTCTTTCTCCACGATGGCATAGTTCTCACTGGAGAGTTTCCTACTCAGGTATAGGACTGCGTGTTCGTCACCCTCTATTACCTGGGACAGCACAGCTCCTAAACCAACTTCGGAGGTGTCTGTCTCCCTCATGAAATCTGGTGTGACCAATACTGGAAGTCGGCACCGGACGAGCTTCAACTCCTGGAATACCATCTCCGCTTCAGAGGACCATTTGACCATTGTCGACTTTGCGCCCTGGAGAAGATCAGTCATAGAGAAGTTTGGGAAAAATCGCCGATAATATTTCACCATCCCGAGGAACGCCCTGACCTGCTTTTTGGAGACCTGTTATGGCTTTATCTCGCCTCCTCCAACGATATAGCGCAAGTACTTCGCCTCCTTTTTCCCAAAGATGCACTTCTTTAAATTTATGGTAAACCCAGCTTTCCGTAGTGCGTCGAGTACCGCCTGGACCTTCTGCAGATGACTTTCCCAATCCGGGCTGAAAATCACAATGTCGTCCAAATAAGCAGTGGCGTACTTCTTGTGAGGGACTAGAATATGGTCCATAGCCCTCTGGAAGGTGGCTGTCGCTCTTTGTATTCCAAACGGCATCCGGGTATATTGAAAGCACCTGTCAGGTGTAGAGAAGGCCGTCTTCTCCTTGGCACTTAGGAGAATTTGCCAGTACTCCTTCGTTAGGTCCAGGGTTTTGATGTACCTAGCTGACCCTAGCCTCTCAATAAGCTCATCGACATGGGGCATCGGATACGCGTCGAACTTGGACACCTCATGGAGCTTCCTGTAATCATTACAGAAGCGCCACTCTCCATTTGGCTTCAGCACCAGGACAATAGGGCTGGACGAGCCTCTCTTTGACCCCCTGATGACACCCAGGCTCAACATTTTCTTCACCTCCTGTGAGACCACCTCGCAGAGTACCTTTGATTCACCCCCACATGTGGTTTAGTCAGGATCTCGTGCTCCACCACCTGTGTACATCCTGGTAACTCCGAAAACAGGTCTCAGTTCCCCTGAAGCAGCACACGGCACCGTTATTTTTGGCCCAGCGACATTGTCTCTGCCACTGTGATATCCTTGACTTAAGGATGGGCCCCTAGGCACAGTTCTTCTACTGGATCCCTGTCTCGCTACTGTTTCAACAGGTTAATGTGGTACACTTGATACGGCTTCCTTCTCCCTGGTTGGTAGACCTTATAGTTGACATCACTCAACTTCTCGATCACCTTGTATGGCCTTTGCCACTTGGCCAGGAATTTGCTTTCCACGGTGGGGATCAACACGAGCACCCGGTCCCCAGGGCTAAACTGTCGCAGTCTCGCGGCTCGGTTGTAAATCCTCACCTGGGCTTCTTGTGCTTGAAGGAGACTCTCCTTCGCAATCAGCATCACCCTTGCGATCCGTTCCTGCATTTGGGCTACACGCTCGATGATGCTCCAGTGTGCTGTACCTTCTGCTTCCCAAGTCTCATTTGCAACATCTTGAAGTCCCCCGGGGTGCCATCTGTATAACAGCTCAAACGGTGAAAACCCTGTTGAGGCCTGGGGAACTTCAATCCCAATCTCATCCATCCTTCTCCACGACCTTCTTCAGCATGGACTTCATTGTCTTATTGAACCTCTCCATCAGGCCATCTGTCTGTGGATGGTACACCGACATCCTAAGTTGGATAATCTGGAGGGCCTTGCACAACTCCCTCAATAACCTGGACATAAACTGTGTCCCCTGATCCATCACGATCTCCTTTGACAGGCCCGTCCGGGAGAAAATATGAATTAGCTATTGTGCTATACTCTGGGCGGAGGAGTTTCTCAAGGGTACCGCTTCTGGGTACCGCGTAGCGCAGTCCATTACCACGAGGATGTATTGATGACATCTGGCAGACTTAACTAAGGGCCCGACCAGGTCCATGGCAATCCGGTTGAATGGGACTTGGATTATGGGTGACAGAACTAGGACACTGCGGACGTGGGTTAGAGGGCCAGTTAGCTGACAGGGCAGGAGCTGCAGAAATTAATAATGTCTCTGTGACACATAGTCCAGTAAAACCTCTGAAGGATTCATTCTTCAGTCTTATCTACACCTAGGTGAACTCACCAAGACATGAGCATGGGCCAGATCTAGCACCCTACGAAGAGGCGTAGCTAGGGTATTGGTTCAGGGGGGGGGGCAAAGGTTCTGAGTGGGCTCCTAACCAGGTAACCTTGATTACAACTCGATGACGCACCCTAAGAGTGGAGGAGAACCTAAGCAGATGACGGCACTGTTACTGAAAACAATCCTTATATAAAGGCCAATATTGATATTACCGCCATATGGTCAGTGGTAGGTATCAGCCCTACAGAACATATCAGATATCACAGCACAGTTACAGATAATGACTTACTGCTGACGTTCTTTATGATGGAATAATTCATTTTTCCTGTCTTTTCCATCTGGCCCAGACCGACATGACAACTTCTTCTTGCCACGACTCAGCTGCAGAGAATACAGCAAAGACACGTTTCACTTCTCACATTCCAGCCCCATCAGCATCTACCTCCAGCCTGCACAAACTTCCTATTTCTGCCCCTGATACCCCAATACTGAGCCGCTGCTGCCGTATGTGTCCCTATTAATGCCCCTGATACCCCAATACTGAGCCGCTACTGCCTTATGTGTCCCTATTACTGCACCTGCTTTGTGGTTCACTGTGCCTTCTAAATTCTAAAGCACCCCTCTATAATATAGTAATGCCAGGTGCAAGTGTCCTAGAAAACAGTGCCCATATTTTTCCCCCTAGAAAGTAATATTGTCATGTGTGCCCCTTTGCTAGTCACAGTAACCTGAGTTCCCCTATAACAATAAGTGCCCACTTTAAATTTAATAATGTCCCGAGTCTTCCCTGTACAGCTCCCCTATACACAGCATGATGCTCTCTTATACACAGTATAATGCCCCCTCATTGTATGGTACCACCCACACAGTATACTGACCCCTTAGTAGCCTTCAAACTGTTTGCTGGCTCCAACACTGTATGATGGCCCTTTCACTGTAATCTCCACACTGTATGATGGCCCCCTCACTGTAATCTCCACACTGTATGATGCCCCTCTAGATAGCCTCCATATAGTATAATGCACCAGATCGTCCTCCATATAGTATAATGCACCAGATCGTCCTCAATATAGTATAATGCACCAGATCGCCCTCCATATAGTATAATGCACCAGATCGTCCTCAATATAGTATAATGCACCAGATCAACCTCCATATAGTATAATGCACCAGATAGTCCTCAATATAGTATAATACACCAGATAGTCCTCAATATAGTATAATGCACCAGATAGTCCTCAGTATAGTATAATGCACTCCCCATAGGCCTACTCTATATTGTATAATGCACCCCCATAGGCAGGCTCTATAGCACAAGGCAGCACCCCATAGGCAGACCCTGTAGTATAAGGCAGACCCTCCCATAGTCAGACCCTGTAGTATAAGGCAGACCTCCCACAGGCAGACCCTGTAGTATAAGGCAGACCCCCATAGGCAGACCCTGTAGTATTAGGCAGATCCCCATAGGCAGATCCTGTAGTATAAGGCAGACCCCCCCATAGGCAGACCCTATAGTTTAAGGCAGACCCCCATAGGCAGACCCTGTAGTATTAGCCAAACCCCCATAGGCAAACCCTGTAGTACAAAGCAGACCCCCCATAGGCAGACCCAGTAGTATAAGACAGACCCCCCAAAGGCAGACCCTGTAGCATAAGACAGACCCCCCATAGGCAGACCCTGTAGTATAAGGCAGACCCCCCATAGGCAGACCCTGTAGTATAAGACAGACCCCCCATAGGCAGACCCTGTAGTATATGGCAGACCCCCCATAGGCAGATCCTGTAGTATAAGGCAGACCCCCCATAGGCAGACCCTGTAGTATTAGGCAGACCCCCATAAAAAAAAGTAATACTCACCTCTCTTCTTCCTGGTTCCTGCGCTGCTCTGAGCGCCCGCTGATCTCCTGAAAGCAGGCACCAGGCAGTGACGTCATCGTGCCCGCTGTCAGTGTCGCCGACATCAGACGCTGACAGGGTGATAATGGTCGAAGGAGCGGAGCGCTCCTTCCCTCATCATTGCGATCAGCTGTATCGGCTAAATGCTGGTACAGCTGACCTTGCGATGATAGGCCTGGGGCCCACTGCTGGCACCGGGGCCCCCCGCCTGCTCAGGGGCCCCATAGAGGCCAGCGGCAGAGCAGGGAAATCTTCTCCCTGCTCTGCCGCAGAAGGTAACTGTGCACGCCGATACAGTTACAGTATAGCTCTGGGTGGGCCCCCTCTGAGCACCGGGGCGCCCGCACCCTCTGCCCCCCCGGTAGATACGCTACTGACACTACGTCTATAGGGTCCCAGGACTAATAGCTGTTCTAATACTTCCCCTCTCTGTTTAGTAACCCGATATAGCAACTCCCCATTGACTGCAATGTACGGGAACCTGGTGTCGGCCCCCAGCTCTTGGGCAACCCCATTTATCACAGTCACATTTTCAAGTACATTTTTCAAAGTCAAGTCCTACATTTAGGAAGTCCCAAAAGTCCCACCAGAAACCCCCAGATCAGGAATTGTTTTAACTGACACTTTGGCAATCGGATAGTCCTTGGTGTCCCCGTGGATACACCGTACACCCACGTGTTTCCCCAGGATTAACTGATCCTGTGTACCAGGGTCACCAAACTCTCTGAGTCTAAGAGTCCTGTCACCAGCACCCAATTTATTGACATGGGACATGCCTGCGGCCCCTCAACGGGCTAATAATTCACACTGCAGGAGGGGTAGAGGCATAGTAGGAGCAGCGCCTCCCTAGGCTACAGTCCATCTCTTCGGAGGACAACAGGTGGCTATATGTACAGGACCATGACATCTCCAACAAAGCAAGTCTTTATCCTTGGCCTTTGAAAACCCCTCAGTGACCCCTTGGGATCTAGGACTCCCCCCATTGGTGGCTTTACTACCCACCTTTTGGGGCTCAAGTTCTCGCTGGGCACCCCATTATGAAGATGCACTAGGATGGGAGTGCATGAACCTGTCCATGACAACGCACTCAACCATATGGACTGGAGTGGAGGTCAAACATTTGGAACTGAGGTGGTTTGTCCCCATAATATGCCCCGTGGTGAACCCTTTGGGCTCTGACTGACATAGTGACTCCTGTGCATGCCAAAATTTCAGTTTTTAACTTGGCATATTCCAGCGCATCTTGTAATGCCAAATCATAATAGGCCTTCTGAAGCTCACCAGTCAAATAGGGGGCCAGCACCTCCACCCACTGCTCTGGTGGTAGCTTCTAACGCTCCGTTACCCACTCAAAGGTCTCCACATCATCACCCGGGGTCATTTTTTTTGCATGACTTGTCATACCGTCTTCCGGACGTACATGTCGATACCTGGAATTGGGGAGTGGCTGCCAGCCTTCCATGAACCACCTCTGTAAGCAAGCCAATCTGCTGCTGGTGTTGCAAGTGCTGCTGCTGCATCTGCTATATAAGCAGCTAACTTGTTTCCTGCTGCGCCATCTGTTGCTGCTGTAATTGCTGCTGATGTTGTTGCTGCTGTGCTGGTAGAAGATGTTTCAGCAGGACCTCCACCTTGCCTGGTGTCATAGGCTGGCTTGTGGCCTTCACATGAGTTTGCTGGAAATGCTGCCCACATTCTCCACCACCTGTGGTAGAGGGGCTCACTCAGCTGGACACAGTGGTATGACAGGAACTCTGTCTCTTTAAGAAAATGCTTGGTTTATTGAAGACAGCATAAATCAAGCTTTGGAAAGTAAATGCAGCCCTCCAGGCAAAACATTATACATAGTAACATAGTAACATAGTTAGTAAGGCCGAAAAAAGACATTTGTCCATCCAGTTCAGCCTATATTCCATCATAATAAATCCCCAGATCTACGTCCTTCTACAGAACCTAATAATTGTATGATACAATATTGTTCTGCTCCAGGAAGACATCCAGGCCTCTCTTGAACCCCTCGACTGAGTTCGCCATCACCACCTCCTCAGGCAAGCAATTCCAGATTCTCACTGCCCTAACAGTAAAGAATCCTCTTCTATGTTGGTGGAAAAACCTTCTCTCCTCCAGACGCAAAGAATGCCCCCTTGTGCCCGTCACCTTCCTTGGTATAAACAGATCCTCAGCGAGATATTTGTATTGTCCCCTTATATACTTATACATGGTTATTAGATCGCCCTTCAGTCGTCTTTTTTCAAGACTAAATAATCCTAATTTCGCTCATCTATCTGGGTATTGTAGTTCTCCCATCCCCTGTATTAATTTTGTTGCCCTCCTTTGTACTCTCTCTAGTTCCATTATATCCTTCCTGAGCACCGGTGCCCAAAACTGGACACAGTACTCCATGTGCGGTCTAACTAGGGATTTGTACAGAGGCAGTATAATGCTCTCATCATGTGTATCCAGACCTCTTTTAATGCACCCCATGATCCTGTTTGCCTTGGCAGCTGCTGCCTGGCACTGGCTGCTCCAGGTAAGTTTATCATTAACTAGGATCCCCAAGTCCTTCTCCCTGTCAGATTTACCCAGTGGTTTCCCGTTCAGTGTGTAATGGTGATATTGATTCCTTCTTCCCATGTGTATAACCTTACATTTATCATTGTTAAACCTCATCTGCCACCTTTCAGCCCAAGTTTCCAACTTATCCAGATCCATCTGTAGCAGAATACTATCTTCTCTTGTATTAACTGCTTTACATAGTTTTGTATCATCTGCAAATATCGATATTTTACTGTGCAAACCTTCTACCAGATCATTAATGAATATGTTGAAGAGAACAGGTCCCAATACTGACCCCTGCGGTACCCCACTGGTCACAGGGACCCAGTTAGAGACTATACCATTTATAACCACCCTCTGCTTTCTATCACTAAGCCAGTTACTAACCCATTTACACACATTTTCCCCCAGACCAAGCATTCTCATTTTGTGTACCAACCTCTTGTGCGGCATGGTATCAAACGCTTTGGAAAAATCGAGATATACCACGTCCAATGACTCACCGTGGTCCAGCCTATAGCTTACCTCTTCATAAAAACTGATTAGATTGGTTTGACAGGAGCGATTTCTCATAAACCCATGCTGATATGGAGTTAAACAGTTATTCTCATTGAGATAATCCAGAATAACATCCCTCAGAAACCCTTCAAATATTTTACCAACAATATGAGGTTAGACTTACTGGCGTATAATTTCCAGGTTCACTTTTAGAGCCCTTTTTGAATATTGGCACCACATTTGCTATGCGCCAGTCCTGCGGAACAGACCCTGTCGCTATAGAGTCCCTAAAAATAAGAAATAATGGTTTATCTATTACATTACTTAGTTCTCTTAGTACTCGTGGGTGTATGCCATCCGGACCCGGAGATTTATCTATTTTAATCTTATTTAGCCGGTTTCGCACCTCTTCTTGGGTTAGATTGGTGACCCTTAATATAGGGTTTTCATTGTTTCTTGGGATTTCACCTAGCATTTCATTTTCCACCGTGAATACCGTGGAAAAGAAGGTGTTTAATATGTTAGCTTTTCCTCGTCATCTACAACCATTCTTTCCTCACTATTTTTTAAGGGGCCTACATTTTCAGTTTTTATTCTTTTACTATTGATATAGTTGAAGAACAGTTTGGGATTAGTTTTACTCTCCTTAGCAATGAGCTTCTCTGTTTCCTTTTTGGCAGCTTTAATTAGTTTTTTAGATAAAGTATTTTTCTCCCTATAGTTTTTTAGAGCTTCAATGGTGCCATCCTGCTTTAGTAGTGCAAATGCTTTCTTTTTACTGTTAATTGCCTGTCTTACTTCTTTGTTTAGCCACATTGGGTTTTTCCTATTTCTAGTCCTTTTATTCCCACAAGGTATAAACCGCTTACACTGCCTATTTAGGATGTTCTTAAACATTTCCCATTTATTAAAACAAAGAAACAAAAAGAAACACAGTCCTTTTCCTAGCGGGGATCAACCCACGAACAGGTAGTAATGTCCATGGTTCAGAATGGCACACACTTCCTGGAGTCCTTTCCAGGCACCTCCTGAACACTGTAAGCTTTGGCAGTCAGCTATTTACGTGTAAGCCCAGACCTTGTGACTTCTCCGTCATATGACTGATCACATGATCATGACATCACACAGATCCTGTAAGGACACTGCAGGTGGAGATACATGGACCTCCTCCCACCCGCTCTATGGAGGTCCACTAAAACAAGCCCATCATATAACTTTATATAAACCGTCCCAACATGCAGTATGCTGGAAGAAACTATTCTGGTTTTACGTCACTGATACCATCCTGCGCAGTGACGCATATCTTTCCTCCCATCACTTCACCAGTGACTGTCATAGAGCTTATACAATGGGATAAGTCCCAGTTCCAGCAAATATGGGGATCATGTGAGTAGAATCTTAAAAACTTCTATAACCTCTAAAGAAGAAATTTTTCATGGAACTAAACACATATTGTAAGGCTACGTTCACATTAGCGTCGCGTCGCTGTTGCGTCGGCGACGCAGCGGCGACGCGCCCCTATGTTTAACATAGGGGACGCGTGCGTCTTTTTGCACGCGTTTTCCGACACGTGCGTCGTTTTAGACGCTAGCGTCGGACGCAAGAAAACGCTACAAGTTGCATTTTTCTTGCGTCCGATTTCGTCAAAAAACGACGCACGCGTCGCAAAACGCGCGCGTTTGCGCGCGTTTTTCCGTGCGTCACGCGTTGCGTCGCCGACGCAGGGCGGCGCAACGCTAGTGCGAACGTAGCCTAACAGTGGCTGCAGAGCGGAATAAAATGCTTTTGTTCTTAATTTCGCTTCTCGATTGCAGAGATATCACCAAACTGTTTGGCACCTAATGAGTTAACACCCACTTGGGCTTAAAAAAACAAAAAGTTACCAGACAGACCGTTTTCACGGGCGGTATGTACTTCTGTGTGGTGCTGATCAATCATTAGCAGGCCGCAACAATCGAAAGAAGAACATGCCCCCATCCTAGCTCAGAAGAGGTTTCTCCTGGTGTGAGATGTATAAAGACAGACTGCCCTGATCTCCTGGGCTAGGTTCCTCTATGATTATAAAGCACAGACGACAAACACCTTTCAGATAAAGTCCCTGTTTGGAGGGCAGTACAGCTGAGTTAGCCTTGACACATTAGAAAACCCTTCTATCAACTCTCCTTTCATAGCACTGGCAGCTCTGCTGTACTATCACCTCCCCCCACAAAGAGAGGCGTCAGTATTCACACTTATGTCTGTTGTGCTCAACTTGCAATAGGCCTGCAGTGAAAGCAAAGCAGGGTGTCATTACATCTCACACAGGACAGACAGATTATTCCTGTGTGAGTTGTAAAGAAGCCCTGATCGCACTGCAGAGATTGTTGCTTTAGAACAACAAACAGACGTAAGTGTGATACTGACACATCTCGAAACAGCCAGTGTGGGGGGAACAGCAGCATAGTAGAGAAGAAAGTACTATCAGAGTACTGGGTTTGTAAAGTGACACAGCTAAACTCAGCTGTGCTGCCCCTCCACATTACACTGACTCATGCATGTGGTTAGACCAGGGTTGTATTATTACATCTCGTGTTGAGAAACAATCTATCCGCTATTGTGGGCGGGGTGTTTTTTGAATGATGCTACTTGCTTATGATTGGTTAGCACTATACCCGTAGAAATACACTCCCCCATTGAAACTGATAACACACACCTGGACTTTAAAAAAAAAAACTTTGGCAGTATCTCAGCAACAGAGAGGCAAAAAAAGTTTTATTTTGCTCCACAGCTAAGCTACAATTACCTCTTGTGTCTAGTCAGGGCCAGTTTTAGACAAAGTGGGGCCCTGGGCAAAAGTTTAAAGTGGGGCCCCAAATGCTAACATATTGCACCATCACACAGAAACATTTCGGTTGTATGTACATGCACTGAGTTCACGTTGCTAAATGAGCATGATCAACAATATTGAAGTTCCACGCTTGTTTCTTTACACTGAGGAACAATGATGGACACAGAGCGATCACTAGTAGATAAATCTGTCCCCATACAGTATCATTTTATCAGCAGCATATCTGCAGTTTTCATCGGGCAATGTGCTAAGAACAATTATTTTTGTTCAGACATAAACAATCCAATTACTCGATGACTAGTCAACATTTTGTTTGTTTAGTGTAATACACCCCATAGTCTTCCACATAGCATAATGCACTCTGTAGTCCTCCATATAGTATAAAGTGCACAATAGTCCTCCATATTGTATAATGTGCCCCATAGTCCTCCATATAGAATACTGTGCCCCATAGCCCTCCATATTGTATAATGCACACCTCATAGACCTCCATATAGTATAATGTGCCCAATAGGCCTCCATAAATTATAATGTGCCCCAGTCTTCCATATAGTATAATGTGCCCCATAGTCCTCCATATATTATAATACACTCCCTATTGTCCTTCATATAGTAAAATACATTCCCCATAGTCCTCCATATAGTATAATACACTCCCCATGGTCCTCCATATAGTATAATACACTCCCCATAGTCCTCTATATAGTATAATACACTCCTCATATTCCTCCATATTGTATAATGCACCCCCATAGTCCTCCATGTAGTACAATGCACTTCCCATAGTATAATGTACCCATAGTTCTTCATATAGTATGATATATGCCCCATAGTCCTCGATACAGTATAATGCTGGTCTCATATAGTAAATATGGTATAATTCACTCACCATAGTTTTTGATAGAGTATAATGCCACCCCCTCAGAGTGTAATGCAGCCACCCCATAGATCATAATGCAGCCACCCCATAGAGCATAATACAGCCACCACATAGTTCATAATACATCCACTTCGTAGAGTATAATGCAGCCACCCCATAGAGTAAAATGCAGCCACCCCATAGAGTATAATGCATCCAACCTATAGCATATAATGCAGCCCCCATAGAGTATAATACAGCCACCCAATAGAGTATAATGCAGCCACCCCAAAGATTATAATACAGCCACCCAATAGAGTATAATGCATCCCCCATAGAGTATAATGCAGCCCCTCAAAGAGTACAATGAAGCCCCCATAGAGTGCAATGCAACTTCCCATAGAGTGAATGCAGCCCCCCATAGAGTATAATGAAGCCACCCCATAGAATATAATGCACAACCTATAGAGTATAATGCAGCCCCCATAGAGCATGATTCAGCCATCCTATAATATAATGCAGCCCCCCATAGAGCATAATGCAGCCACCCCATAGAGCATAATGTGGCCCCTCATAGAGTACAATGCATCCCCACAGTCCTGCAGTATTATGGCCACCACTTAATCACTGATATATATAAAAAAGTATAATACTCACCTCCCCTTGTTCCCTGCTGCTCTGGCCTCTGCAGAGTGTCTCGGCAGCTCCACTGCCGACGGCAGCATGATGCACAATGAAGTGACGTTATCGTGCACCTGCTCCATCAGAGGCAGAGGGGAATGATGGGGGAGGGAGCGTCATCTGACAATCTCTCCTCCATCATTGCTCTCAACTGTATCGGCATCTATGATGCCGATAGTTAAATGCAAGGGGGAAGGTGCAGCTGACGCCGGGCCCCCCTGACTTACTGGCCCCATAACAGCCAAGTGGTCTGCCGCTATCAGTGGCCACTGGCGGGGGCCCCCTAAGCAGATATCTAGTCTGCCACTAACGCCAACCCTGTGTCTAGTTCAACATGAAAAAAATTGGTGAAAGTCCTCTTTAAATCTAATAAGAGGAAGTTGAGATTTTTAGAAGGAATTTTATCTAATTTGTAAATGCTAACATAAAGTTTGATATTAAAAAAAATGTTGTGACCAAACCAATATTATTTTTTATCTCAATTTTTTTTTATCATTTTCCATTGGTTAGTTATACATTACAGTATGTGCTTCTCTTGGACATTGATAGAGACACTACTCACAAAAAGTTAGAGATATTTGGCTTTCAGGTGACATCTCAGGATGATCCTAAAATGCACTCTAACCTTTTCTGGTGAACATAATGTAACTATTTTTAGACGTTTTAATACACATATCCAACTGTTCAATGTTTCAGTACTTTTTGCACAACTTACTGTTCTCTAACAAGGATCATAAAGTAGTTGTCCCCTACTAGGACAACCCCTTCTCAACCTAAATGTTTGGCCCTGATAAAATAAAAAAGCCTATTCTCATTTCCCGTGCCAGCGCCGTTCAGCACTTGCTCTTCCTGGTGCTTCTGTTTTTTTTGTGACATGTGAGCCCTGTGTCCAATCAGCGCTGGCGTCATTGTCCCCACCTTTTGTAAAATGAAACATGAAGAGAAAGTCCAGGTTGCAGCTGATCTCTGACTTCCTCTTTATGTTCAATTCGACAGAAGGTGGAGACAGTGGCGCCAGCGCTGATTGGGCACCGCGGGAACAACACCAACATGGGAGGTGAGTATAAATGTTTTATTTTATCGGGGCCAAGTGTGAGTTATGACAAGGAGTTGTCCAAGTAGTGGACAACTTCTTTAATGGCAAAATTAACAACAGGTGTTTGATCCATGAATCAGCCAATAAAATTCAGGGTTCAATTAGAATTGGTATTTAAACCATCCTCCTCATCATGCTGTACATATTTTGACATCATAAGACCAAGACATAAGACCTAACAATTGATAACCAGCACCACAAGCAGGATGTTATCTTACGGAAATAGCCACTGAGCTTAGAGTGTTACAGACTGTCATTGGCAGGTTGCAACAGAGAGACTGGAAGAGTCACCGAAAGCCATAGAAGTGAATGTCCTTTGGCCACATCCCACACTAATGACTGCTTTGTTGTGAACAATGCCCTTTGGTACAGGCTGATGAATGCCACACAACTCCAGGCACAATTAAGGAAGGTGAGAGGAACCCAAGTGTCACTTCCTAAACCATTTACATCAGTGTGGACTGCGTGACCTGTAAGGATACCTGACTACACCACTTGGAAAGGGCATCATCATCTTTCATGGCCTAGGTAGCATCTACGAGTGACCAGTGTCCCTCAGTGCTGTTCATTGATGAAGTTGAATTACGCTGAGCAAAAATGATAGACGCCAACAATGTTGGAGACGTCAAGGAGACCACTATACATCAGCCAATGTTGTCACCAGACGAGCCTGTGGTGGTGGAGGTGTTGCAGTGTAGGCAGGTGTTTCTAGTCAATACAGAACTGCCTTCACTTTGTGAATGGTAGAGTAACAAGCCCCTCTTACTTGAAAAACATCATTAATCCAGTCATTGTGTCCCTTAACGAACAACACAAGCCTAATTTCTTCTTCATAGACGACAATGCTCCAGCTCATTGGGGTCGCATCATTAGGGAACGGCTGCTAGAGACTGGGGTACCTCAAATGGAGTGGCCTGCACTTTTTACAGACCTCAATCCAATAGAAAACCTATGTGATCAGCTGAGTCGCTGTGTGGAGGCTGGTATCTGTGCACTCCAGCAGACAATAACTCAACTTGTGAACAGCATGAGACGTCGTTGTCAAGCTGTAAGTGATGCTCAATGCCACATGACCATTTTTGTTGGGTTATACCCACCACTTTTGTTTCTACTTAAATGCCTTACTTTCATGATAAAATATCACTGTAGTCTGAACTTTTTAAGTTTTCAATAAATCCAAATATCACTAACTTTTTGTGAATAGTGTATGTTTTATTTTTAAAAATAAACTTGAGGTGACTAGACTGAGTTCCCAAATGGACCTGTGCTAAAGATTTTGTGGTTATCTATATGCACAGTTGCAGAACTTTCTACAAAGAATTTAGCAGTGTGTGGCGTTTCCCATGGTGTATGCTCACGAGTGCGTATGCTGCTGGTTATCAGTACGAATTTCCGCAGCATAAATTAAGTTGTGGTATGGATTTTTGACCTGATTGTCAAATTATGCTGCATATATCACTCTCCAAAATATTATGTTAAAAAAACACACAATTTGTTGCTGTTTTTGCAAGTGAAAATCTGAACTTTTAGCAAAGTTATTGCTTACTTTGCTGTCCAGCTTCATGGAAAAGCAAATATTCTTTTATTAGGTGTGCATACAAACTGGTGACAAGTTAAAATGCAAACATCCACGCGTTTCTGGAGCTGAGAGCATCAGCTGTTGCTTTTCTGTGAAGCTGGACTACCTCCTTTATTCCTCTGTTAGCAGGACATGCACATACCTTCCAAGATATGGTGATAATCTGGGACCACTACTCCGAATTACTGGCTTTGTGCATGAGCCAGCTCACCTTGAATGACATTTGTTGAAGGGTTTGTTGGCCAAAACGTTACATTGAGCTGAATATTTTGTAAATTTCAACAATATCTTTTATGGTGTTCACAATTGGAACTGAATCTTTGCAGCATTCTTGGGTTTTAAATAATGTTACTTCACTATACATTTGAATGTTTCTGGTTAGGTCAAGGCAGTGGTCAGTTCCCCTGGAAAACTGTTACCCCATACAGATTGGGAGCAGTGCTAGCCACAACACACTGCATAATATATGGCGTGGGTTATTTCACCACTTATCCAGATAATAAGATTTGCCAAAATGCAGTAAATGTAAATTGGAGTGTTCTAAGCAGGTCAATTTTAGGTCAAATCTGGGGGTTAACGGGATGTCTTAGCAGTTGATCGCTCAGTACAGACCTGCCCACCCCTTCCACCTGACCGCAGATTTTACCAGCAAAGGCTTACAACCAGGCAAGTATTTACTCTGTGACAGTCTAAGGAAGCAGATTGTACAGAGCTCATAGAAGGATGACTCATGTATAATGTCTATTATTATTATAGAGCCATTTATTCCAATGTGCTTTACAAGTGAAAAGTAGTATACATAATACCCCTTGTGGGTTCTTCTAAAATGAGGAAGGATGCAGATCTCACACATTGCACTACAAGGTAGCATGACAAATTTGTATGTAAAAACATGATGATTTGTATTGCTTTCATCATCAAATAATCCAGTTTTATGATTTGAGCTCATATCCCACTACTATCAGTATCTTCTTACATATCTTCGTGACCTACCACAAGGTAGGAAATTATTATATATATATATATATATACATATATATATATATATATATATATATATATATATATATACATATATACAGTGGGGCAAAAAAGTATTTAGTCAGTCAGCAATAGTGCAAGTTCCACCACTTAAAAAGATGAGAGGCGTCTGTAATTTACATCATAGGTAGACCTCAACTATGGGAGACAAACTGAGAAAAAAAAATCCAGAAAATCACATTGTCTGTTTTTTTAACATTTTATTTGCATATTATGGTGGAAAATAAGTATTTGGTCAGAAACAAAATTTCATCTCAATGCTTTGTAATATATCCTTTGTTGGCAATGACAGAGGTCAAACGTTTTCTGTAAGTCTTCACAAGGTTGCCACACACTGTTGTTGGTATGTTGGCCCATTCCTCCATGCAGATCTCCTCTAGAGCAGTGATGTTTTTGGCTTTTCGCTTGGCAACACGGACTTTCAACTCCCTCCAAAGGTTTTCTATAGGGTTGAGATCTGGAGACTGGCTAGGCCACTCCAGAACCTTGAAATGCTTCTTACGAAGCCACTCCTTCGTTGCTCTGGCGGTGTGCTTTGGATCATTGTCATGTTGAAAGACCCAGCCACGTTTCATCTTCAATGCCCTTGCTGATGGAAGGAGGTTTGCACTCAAAATCTCAAGATACATGGCCCCATTCATTCTTTCATGTACCCGGATCAGTCGTCCTGGCCCCTTTGCAGAGAAACAGCCCCAAAGCATGATGTTTCCACCACCATGCTTTACAGTAGGTATGGTGTTTGATGGATGCAACTCAGTATTCTTTTTCCTCCAAACACGACAAGTTGTGTTTCTACCAAACAGTTCCAGTTTGGTTTCATCAGACCATAGGACATTCTCCCAATAATCCTCTGGATCATCCAAATGCTCTCTAGCAAACTTCAGACAGGCCCGGACATGTACTGGCTTAAGCAGTGGGACACGTCTGGCACTGCAGGATCTGAGTCCATGGTGGTGTAGTGTGTTACTTATGGTAGGCCTTGTTACATTGGTCCCAGCTCTCTGCAGTTCATTCACTAGGTCCCCCCGCGTGGTTCTGGGATTTTTGCTCACCGTTCTTGTGATCATTCTGACCCCACGGGGTGGGATTTTGCGTGGAGCCCCAGATCGAGGGAGATTATCAGTGGTCTTGTGTGTCTTCCATCTTCTAATTATTGCTCCCACTGTTGATTTCTTCACTCCAAGCTGGTTGGCTATTGCAGATTCAGTCTTCCCAGCCTGGTGCAGGGCTACAATTTTGTTTCTGGTGTCCTTTGACAGCTCTTTGGTCTTCACCATAGTGAAGTTTGGAGTCAGACTGTTTGAGGGTGTGCACAGGTGTCTTTTTATACTGATAACAAGTTTAAACAGGTGCCATTACTACAGGTAATGAGTGGAGAAAAGAGGAGACTCTTAAAGAAGAAGTTACAGGTCTGTGAGAGCCAGAATCTTGATTGTTTGTTTCTGACCAAATACTTATTTTCTACCATAATATGCAAATAAAATGATAAAAAAACAGACAATGTGATTTTCTGGATTTTTTTTTCTCAGTTTGTCTCCCATAGTTGAGGTCTACCTATGATGTAAATTACAGACGCCTCTCATCTTTTTAAGTGGTGGAACTTGCACTATTGCTGACTGACTAAATACTTTTTTGCCCCACTGTATATATATGTATATATATATATATATATATATTGTAGTGCAGCGGTAGCACCATTACTCAGTGATGAGGCAGTGACCCACAAACTTCAAATCAAGAGTCTCTTTAATGTGTTTTCTTCAGACAATAAATGTCCAAACTTCACACAAGTGCATATCATTAGTGCTCAGTTCACACCAGTTCACAGCACTACATAGTACACAGCTTTAAATCACAGTTCCTAAACACATCGGACTTCCTTTGTCCAGTTTCCGTGGGCGACTGGACACCGTATCAAAGTCTCTTACAGCTTCACTCCATTAGTTTGCAATCACATATTATGCGGCTTCCTTCCGTTGTAAAGACACTACACATGCCAGTCCTGACTAGTTCCTGTGGGTGTCTACGTGCCATATCAAAGTCTCTATTCACACAGCATTACATGTAGCAGGCACTACACATGCTAGTCCTCCTCTGACTAGTTCCTGTGGGTGCCCTGCACCACTGTGCCACAGCTTCACTTCATTAGTTTGCAGCCCCTAAACACGCTGGACTTCTCCCTATCCAGTAACCTTGGACGACCGCGCGCCATGTTAATGTCTCTTTCACTCACAGCTTTACTCACAACTTCTCCATTAGTTTGCGACCACTAAACACGCTGGTCCTCCTCTGACCAGTTCCTGTGGATGGCAGCAGCACTGTGTTAGCTGTGGGTGCCAGGCGTCTCAGCTACCCTGGCTGCTTGGCTCCGATCTGTCCTGTATCACTGCACACCGACAATGCTCCACAGAGCCTCTTGCTCTCCTCCAAACACCAGCTGGACACTAACTCTGACCCTGACACCCCTGACTCTATGCTACAGGGCTTTTTAATAGTGTTGAGCCACCTCCCTAGTGTTCGGGTTCGGTTCGTCGAACTGGGACGTGTTCGACGAACACCGTCGAACCCCATTGTAACCAATGGCAGGCAAACACATACAAACACATGGAAAACACATAGAAAACACCTTAAAAGGTGTCCAAAAGCTGACAAACTGCTCAGAAGACACAACAAACACATGGAAAAGTCACAACTACATATAGTCATGCGAAAAGAAAAGAGGTGGAGGAGTAAAAGGAGGAGGAGACACAGATATAGGCATGTCATGCCCTTCTAAAATCAAGAAAGGCTGGAGTAAAAATGTAAACTCACTCTACCAACACCCAGACGTCTTGACAAAAAAAATAAAAAAATAAATATCTTTAGGTAGAATGGCGGCGGGTCCATTCAGAACACTTTCCTTAGAAGACATAGTGGTACCCCCATTGGGAGTTGTCAAAAAATGAACCCAATACATTCAGACTAATCCACCATTTATCATATCCAAGGGGCTGGTCAGTAAACGACAACATCAACACGGAACCAAGTACAGTACTATGTACTGTACCTCCTTTGACGAGGCAACCAGGCAGGTCAAGAAGTTGGTAAGGGGGACCCTAATGGCCAAAACAGACATTGAGGGGCGTTCCGGTTATTACCTGTGCCTCCAAATAGTGTCCTCCCTTTGGGCTGCTTCTGTGAAGGAGCATACTACATAAATCGCTGTTTGCCCATGGGGCGCTCCATATCCTGCTCACTATTTGAGGCGTTTAGTTGCTTCCTCGAATGTGTCATCATGGACGTTTGTAAGGGGGCACATATTATCCATTACCTCAACGACTTCTTATACCTGGGCCCAAAAGATTCGCCACACTGTGAAAACACGCGGTAGTCCACCTGTGAGAAGGAGAGAGCTGGAGGGAGAGTGGACACCCCAGAGCCGAGGGGTTAGATTGAGAAAGAAAGAAGGCGGTGCAGCTTGCTTCATGGGTGGGGTACTCTGCTGAGTAGCAGAAATTGCTATTAGGCCCAAAAGGATTTCCTGGGCCAAATGCCGTTAAAAAATAGTACTTAGGTAAACAGGAGGTGTAGCTTGCTTCATGGGTGGGGTACTCTGCTGAGTTGCACCAAATTCTACTAGGCCCAAAATGATTTCCTGGGCTAGATGCCGTTAAAAAATAGTACTTAGGTAAACAGGCGGTGTAGCTTGCTTCATGGGTGAAGTCCGCTGCTGAGTAGCACCAAATTCTATTAGGCCCAAAAGGATTTCCTGGGCTAGATGCCGTTACAAAATAGTAGTTAGGTAAACAGGGGGTGTAGCTTGCTTCATGGGTGGGGTACGCTGCTGAGTAGCACCAAATTCTACTAGGCCCAAAAGGATTTCCTGGGCTAGATGCCGTAAAAAAATAGTACTTATGTAAACAGGCGGTGTAGCTTGCTTCATGGGTGGGGTACGCTGCTGAGTTGCACCAAATTCTACAAGGCCCAAAAGGATTTCCTGGGCTAGATGCCATTACAAAATAGTAGTTAGGTAAACAGGCGGTGTAGCTTGCTTCATGGGTGAAGTACGCTGCTGAGTAGCACCAAATTCTACTAGGCCCAAAAGGATTTCCTGGGCTAGATGCCGTTACAAAATAGTAGTTAGATAAACAGGCGGTGTAGCTTGCTTCATGGGTGAAGTACGCTGCTGAGTAGCACCAAATTCTACTAGGCCCAAAAGGATTACCTGAGCTAGATGCCGTTACAAAATAGTACTTAGGTAAACAGGCGGTGTAGCTTGCTTCATGGGTGAAGTATGCTGCTGAGTAGCACCAAATTATATTAGGCCCAAAAGGATTTCCTGGGCTAGATGCCGTTACAATATAGTAGTTAGGTAAACAGGCGGTGTAGCTTGCTTCATGGGTTGGGTACACTGCTGAGTAGCACCAAATTCTACTAGGCCCAAAAAGATTTCCTGGGCTAGATGCCATTACAAAATAGTAGCTATGTAAACAGGCGGTGTAGCTTGCTTCATGGGTGGGGTACTGTGCTGAGAAGCACAAAATGCTATTAGGTACAAAACGATTTCCTGGGCTAGATGCAGTTAAAAATTAATAATTAGATCAACAAGCGGTGTAGCTTGCTTCATGGGTGAAGTACGCTGCTGAGTAGCACCAAATTCTACTAGGCCCAAAAGGATTTCCTGGGCTAGATGCCGTTACAAAATAGTAGTTAGGTAAACAGGCAGTGGGTGGCTGGGCTACTCTGCTGACTAGCAGACACAAGCTTTGGAGCAGACCTCTGAATCCCAGGCCATAGTATGAGGAAACAACTCTGCAGACGACCCCACCCACCTGGAATTGACGATGGCAACGTCATGTAAAACTCAGCAAGGGAACTAAATAAAAGAGTCTCCATTTTTTCCAAAAATTCGGCCACAGACACCACGTAAGTGGCATCAATTTTGCCAGAGTTTTTTAAAATGGTTGGTGAGGTAATTTTCAAAATTCATCAAGCTTTTAGTCTCCCCAAGATGACACAGGGGTAGAAAAGTCCTTGCAGATTCAGGATTTGTTCATCTTGGTGAACGTTAGTCTGTCTACATTGTCACTGGACAGCCGCGTGCGCTTATCTGTCATCACACCACCAGCAGCGCTTAACACACGTTCAGAGAGAATGCTGGCTGCGGGGCACGACAAGATCTCCAAGGCGTGAGTGGCGAGCTCAGGCCATTTTTCAAGATTGGAAGCCGAAAATGAGGAAGGGTCCAGTTCCACAGTCATGGCATCGATGTTAACTTGAAGATACTCTTGTACCATCCTCTCTAGGCGTTGGCTGTGCGTCAGACTTCTTATCTCCTGTGGCCTTGCAAAGGATGGTCTAAAAAAATCTTGAAACGATTGGAAAAAATTGCTGTTACCACCAGATACGATGTTACTGTTACGGTTTGAGTGATGACTCGATAGTCCCATGGTTGGCAAGTTAGAACTCAGAGATTGACTATGTGCACCACTGGTGTTTTGTGGAAAAGCAGATGTTGGATTGTGTAACAGTCTCTGCTGATACTCCTGCATGCGTGAATCCCTTTCTATGGCAGGAATTATTTTGGCAATTTTACTTTTGTACCGGGGATCTAACAGTGTGGCAACCCAGTAGTTGGCATTACTTCGGATCCTGACAATCCGAGGGTCATGTTGCAGGTAGTGCAGCAAGAAGGCACTCATGTGTCTTGTACATCCAGGAGGACCAAGTCCTTGTCTTGGTGGTGGCGAGGTGAGAATCATGCTTCCTTCGTCAGCCCTCTCCCCCCAACCTCGCACAACAGAAATTTGATCAAGGTCTCCCTCATCTGATGAGTCTTCCATGCCCAGCGCCAGTTCGTCCTCCACTTCTTCCTCGCCTCCTGCACCTTCCTCAACAGTTTGGCTGCTACCATGCATCCTCGGTAATCCCTCTCCTACAGCCTCCAATGCCAGCCGCAACCTTCTTGACCTTGGAGATATGATCCCTTCCGCATACGACTCCTCCTGTTCCTCCTTCTCTTCCTCTTGTTCCATCACCTGACTCCGGACACTGTGTAAGGTGTGCTCTAGCATGTAAATCAGCGGAATGGTCATGCTGATAATGGCATCGTCAGCACTAAACATCTTTGGCGCTATTTCAAAACTGTGCAGAAGGGTGCATAGGTCCCTGATCTGAGACCACTTCTGCAGTGTGATTTGCCCCGCCTCTTGATCTCGTTGCCCCAGGCTATATGTCATAACGTATTGCACCAGGGCTCGTTATTGCTGCCACAGTTGCTGCAACATGTGCAGAGTTGAATTCCACTGTGTGGGAACATCGCATTTCAGCCAGTGAACTGGCAGGCCCAACGACTTCTGTAGAGATGCAAGTCGTTGAGCTGCGGGATGCGAATGGCGGAACTGAGCACACAGCGACCTTGCCCTCTGCAGAAGCCCATCTAGTCCGGGATAGTGGGATAAACATTGCTGGATAACCACGTTCAAAATGTGAGTTATACAAGGCACGTGTGTGACAATGAACCGGCGAAGGGCCGCACCCAGGTTTGCAGCATTGTCGCACACAGCCTTCCCTGGCTGCAGGCTAAGTGGAGACAACCATTGATGGAACTCGGTCTCCAGAGCTGACCACAACTCCTCAGCTGTGTGACTCACATTTCCCAGACATTTCAATGTAAATACTGCCTGATGCCGTTGAGCCCTGGTGACAGCATAGTGAGGAGGTGTGCAGGATTCCTTCTGCGCAGTTACAACGCAGGTGGCATTACCAGACAGGCTTTGGGTGCAGGTGGAGGACCGAGAGGAGTTTGAGGAGGCAGAAGCAGTGGAGGAACTTCTAGATAGAGAGGATCGACGAGCAACTCGTGGTGACGGCAAGACTTGGACAGCAGCCCTTTCTCCTGATGTCGCCATCGTTACCCAGTGCCCAGTCACCGACATGTAACGCCCCTGTCCATATCTACTCGTCCAAGTGTCTGTGGTGAAATGCACCCTATCACACACAGAGTTTCTCAAGGAAGCGGTGATGTTGTGTGCGACATGCTGGTGTAGCGCAGGCACAGCTTTCTTTGAGAAGTAGTGGCGACTGGGCATCTGGTACTGGGGCACTGCGACGGACATAAGGTCTCGAAAATCCTCTGTGTCCACTAGGCGGAAAGGCAGCATTTCTGTAGCCAACAGCTTGCAGATGGTGAAATTCAACCTCTTAGCTTTGTCATGGCTAGGAGGAAATGGTCTTTTACTTGTCCACATCTGAGGGACTGAGCGTTGGCTGCCGTGCTTAGACGGAGTTGAGTAGGGTGTCCCTGGCAAACTGCTGGTCTGTGAGGAAGTTGCAGGCAGAGATGTTATGTTGCCTTGATCAAAATGTGGTGTCGATGTCAGAGAGCGCTCAACATCAGCAGGTGTTTCCACTTGCAAATGTCCTGACGACCTGCCAATTACACTGGCTGTTGCAGGTAAAGAGGTGGAAGGTCTGCATCCAAAGCCATGTGCGACTGCTGTCCCCACAGTCACAGAGGATGAAGAGGACACGGATGCACTTGATAGGGCAGACGGCGGTTGACCCAGCCCACTAGGCCGCATTGTAGCACAGTGAGCTTCCCACTGCAACTTATGCCTCATATCCGTGTGACGGTTAATTCATGAAGTATTCAAGCTAGTGATTTTTTGGCCTCTACTGAGATTTTGTTGACAAATCTTACAGACAACATGAGTTGGGTCATCCTTTGTGATGTCAAAAAATGCCAGGCTAGGCAAGGCTTAGAGCCCGTGTGACCTGAAGAGCCACTACGTCTTCTGGTCTGAGGCACAGATGGGGTTGAGGATGCAGTTGTTGACGTGCTTCCAGTACTCCATCTCTGTCCAGGAAGGTGCACCGTTACCTCGTCGTCAGACTCGTCTCTAGCATCCTCCTCCACCTCCTCTGCTGACCTCATGGACTGGCGGACTGGTGGTTGACAGTAAGTGGGGTCTACAACCTCATCATCATCATCCTGTGTGTTCTCACACCCGTCGTCCTCAGAACCAACCTTTTCCTACCCCGACCGAAAAGTCAAGTTCCAATCAGGTATCTCAGTCTCATCATCATCTTCCTCATTGTCTCCACCAACAGGAGTTACAGTTTGGGAATGAGGGTCTACATTATGCTCAGAACCTTCTTCATCTTGGCCTGGATCCGACTCACAAAGATTCTGGGCATCAGTGCAGATCATTTCCTCGTCTGGATTCACAGAATTTCTGGAGCAGACCTCTGATTCCCAGGCTATAGTATGCGTAAACAGCTCTACAGACTCAACCATGTGTGTTACCCAATGCTCAGACGGGCAGCTGGAGACTTGGGAGCTGTGAGGAAGCAAGTGTGATTGGGGTGACAACTCTGAGGACTGGAGTAGTTGTGATGTTGAAGTTGACATGGGGAAGAGCCCACTTGAACGAGCACTTGATATCCGTTTAAGCACCTGCTGCTTTTGTGCCTCATCTGGAAATTTTGGCGATGCTTGTAGTGATGGTTGTAAGAAAGGGATCATATCAGAATGTCCACGAAAAGAAGTAAACATCTTACTTTGGCTGGAAGATGGTCTTTCTGCTGCAGATGTTGCTGTTGCTTTACCACCTACCCCATGGAAACAACCTTTTTTTCCCTTTCCAGCACTCCTTTTCCCCTTTCCACCAGCAGCAAGCCTTTTGCCACTCATTTTAGTGCTTAACTAATTGGCAACTCTGTATCTGTAGTTGTTGGCACAACAACCGATGGATGAAAACCGAGCAGAACTGAGTGGCCAAACTGTGGTACTAGGCCCAAAACTAATAACTGGATTAGATGCAGTGAAAATTGAGATACACAGGCGGTATAGTTTGTTTCACAGGCGGGCTACTCTGCTGAATTGCAGACACTGCTCCTAGGCCCAAAACTATTAACTGGATTAGATGCAGTAAAAATAGAGATACACAGGCGGTGTAATTAGTTTCACAGGTGGGTTACTTTGCTGATGTGCAGACACTGCTCCTAGGCCATAAACTATTAACTGGATTAGATGCAGTGAAAATTGAGATACACAGGTGGTGTAGTTTCACAGGCGGGCTACTTTGCTGATGTGCAGACACTGCTCCTAGGCCCTAAACTAATAACTGGATTAGATGCAGTGAAAATTGAGATACACAGGTGGTGTAGTTAGTTTCACAGGCGGGCTACTCTGCTGACGTGCAGACACTGCTCCTAGGCCCAAAACTATTAACTGGATTAGATGCAGCAAAAAGAGAGATACAAAGGTGGTGTAGTTAGTTTCACAGGCGGGCTACTCTGCTGACGTGCAGACACTGCTCCTAGGCCCAAAACTATTAACTGGATTAGATGCAGCAAAAATAGAGATACACAGGCGGTGTAGTTAGTTTCACAGGCAGGCTACTTTGCTGACGTGCAGACACTGCTCCTAGGCCCAAAACTAATAACTGGATTACATGCAGTGAAAATTGAGATACACAGGCGGTGTAGTTAGTTTCACAGGCGGGCTACGCTGCTGACGTGCAGACACTGCTCCTAGGTCCCAAACTTTTAACTGGATTAGATGCAGTAAAAATAGAGATTCACAGGCGGTGTAGTTAGTTCACAGGCGGGCTACTCTGCTGATGTGCAGACACTGCTCCTAGGCCCAAAACTATTAACTGGATTAGATGCAGCAAAAATAGAGATACACAGGCGGTGTAGTTAGTTTCACAGGCGGGCTACTCTGCTGATGTGCAGACACTGCTCCTTGGCCCAAAACTATTAACTGGATTAGATGCAGCAAAAATATAGATACACAGGCGGTGTAGTTAGTTTCACAGGCGGGCTACTCTGCTGTCGTGCAGACACTGCTCCTAGGTCCCAAACTATTAACTGGATTAGATGCAGTAAAAATAGAGATACACAGGCGGTGTAGTTAGTTTCACAGGTGGGCTACTCTGCTGACGTGCAGACACTGCTCCTGGGCCAAAACTAATAACTGGATTAGATGCAGTGAAAATTGAGATACACAGGCGGTATAGTTTGTTTCACAGGCGGGCTACTCTGTTGACGTGCAGACACTGCTCCTAGGTCCTAAACTATTAACTGGATTCGATGCAGTGAAAATTGAGATACACAGGCGGTGTAGTTAGTTTCACAGGCGGGCTACTCTGCTGACATGCAGACACTGCTCCTAGGCCCTAAACTAATAACTGGATTAGATGCAGTAAAAATTGAGATACATAGGCGGTGTAGTTAGTTTCACAGGCGGGCTACTCTGCTGACGTGCAGACACTGCTCCTAGGTCCCAAACTATTAACTGGATTAGATACAGTGAAAATAGAGATACACAGGCGGTGTAGTTAGTTTCACAGGTGGGCTACTCTGCTGACGTGCAGACACTGCTCCTGGGCCAAAACTAATAACTGGATTAGATGCAGTGAAAATTGAGATACACAGGCGGTATAGTTTGTTTCACAGGCGGGCTACTCTGCTGACGTGCAGACACTGCTCCTAGGTCCTAAACTATTAACTGGATTCGATGCAGTGAAAATTGAGATACACAGGCGGTGTAGTTAGTTTCACAGGTGGGCTACCCTGCTGATGTGCAGAGACTGCTCCTAGGCTCAAAACTATTAACTGGATTAGATGGAGTAAAAATAGAGATACGCAGGCGGTGTAGTTATTGTCACAGGCGGGCTACTCTGCTGACTTGCAGACACTGCTCCTAGGCCCTAAACTATTAACTGGATTAGATGCAGTGAAAATAGAGATACACAGGCGGTGTAGCTATCTTCACAGGCTGGCTTCTCAGATGACTATCAGACAATGCTACTAGCCCAAAAAGATTGGCTGAGCTAGATTACACCAAATGCTGTGACAAACACTTGCACAGCACTGGCACAGACCTGCCTGGCAAACAGTGCTATGAACTGCTGTAACCTACCCTAAAAAGGGCTGACATTAAAACAAGTCCCAACTCCTCCCGACTCCCTAAACTTATCTCTCTGACAATTTGCTCCAAAAAAACACTCTTAGTCTGGATAGCGCCCACAGCAGCAGCGGTGCCGTCTAACACTAAGCTTCAGCAGTTAGGAAATGGTGGCGATGGGGCAAATGGCTGGTTCTTATAGGGCAAGGAGGACATGTGACATACACAGCCAATGACACATGCCCTTGCTTGTGTGCATCACATGCACATTGCTGTGTGTGTGCGCACTGCTGATAGGTTGAAAGACTGCACCGCCCCACTGTAAATGCGGAAAAGAAAAAAAAATGGAGATCGGCGTTATTTCAGCACAGATCTATCCCCCGCCCCCCCCACCCACTATACACTGAAACAGTCTATTAACAATGATAAACAGTTTTAATGTGCAAATCAAGCTAGGCTTTTGGTGAACGAACAGTTATCGAACAGAAACTCGAACAGCCGAATTTTAAGCAAATTGTTCGGGTTCGACGAACACCGCCCAAAACAGCTCGAATTTCAAATTGGCGAACAGTTCGAGTCGATCACCGCTCATCTCTACTTTTTAACACAGAAACCTATGGCCTTCAGCCACATGGAAAACCAGGGCAGGAAATGAAATGGACTGCACCACTAGCATACTGCAGTCAGTATCAAAACACACATTCCAGAGCCGGTTTTCCCTTCCTCTGTCTCTGTAGACAATAGCATGTCCAAGACTAACACTTATTTTTATTATTAGTCTCCATTGCAGTCACAGTTACGCCCGTTCACACTTATGGCCTACATACACCTCCATGCATCCATGCATAACCTGGGGAGAACACATAGTGACCTCTACCTGTGACATCGGTCACTGCTTCACCATTGCAATCCCAGCTATGCCTGTGACCGCAATGCATTCCCACAGCCTCACTACACCTCCGTGCGTATCCTGGGGAGCACAAACAGCAACCCCTAGCTGTATCAGGGGTTACTGCCTCACTATACATATATATATATATATATACACAGTGAATATATATATATATATATATAGTTTTTTCACTATATATATATATATATATATATATATATATATATATATATATATAGTTTTTTCACATTTTGTGCCCAGGGAACTTTCTTAAAACCCATTTCGATAAATATTTCTGTGGTGTCTTTTGTTGTGCTATGTCCTTTTATACTATGCTCAGCAACACAGCTATTCATGTACCATCTTTTTCACTGTGGTCACCTTGATGGCACAGGTGGGATATGAATAGAACAGGACTGGTGATAATAGCAAACATGGGTTTAGGAGAGGAAATCTGGCTATGATAATATATTTTGAGGTAATCCTGAACATTTTTTATTTGTAGCATGTTCAATTTTTTGTTTTTAGAGTGAAAGTTTATAGTGGTGCACAGCTATTCTCCAGAAATCTCTAATACTCACGCTCAGTTCAGCAAAAATAAAAATAAAGCACGCTTCCTGACAACTTTTATTAGTTTTCCTACTGTGCAAAGTGCATTTTGAAATAACTCAGATTTGCAGCATTTACAGTAATTACACTAGATAATTGCGTTACATTTACGGAAATGCAGTGTAGATAATTAATAATGTAATTAATATCGTTGCTTTGCAGAAAATTTAGTAATGTGACAGGTGCCAGTGTCCAAATCTAATAGTAGCAAACACTTTGTTTATACGGAGAGCAGAACCCGCTGGTGCCGAGTTCTTCACAATTAAAAATGTATTCGTATTACTGATACTATAAATATCTCCTAAATGAATGTAGCATGTTATCTATCACACCTTTTATTTGTGGTGCTGTAATGTGATTCTTATTAAGAGGGTACATGATTAGGAAAACGGCAGAGATGTCCTCAGTAACAGCTGCATACCTGTCAGATCGGGGATGTCATGCAGGTTTCGTAGACGTGGGCAGTCATGCACCTGCAGATTACAGATTGTACTTGAAAGCAAAATAAAACTGGAGGCTTCTTCAGAGAGATAGATTTGTGTATGTACAGGAGTTCAAATAAGGACAGGTATCTCCCCCCCCGGAAAAAAATATTACCACTGTCATGTGATCAGTAGTGGGAAAGTTCCTCATATTATGTATTAGAGGACAACTACGCTAAGGAATAAGATTAATTGCAGTTTGTTGACATTTATGTATCTGTTGCTCAAAACATGATTTTACATTTTCTTGGCCCCCTGCTGCTCTAATGGTTTACTGTATCCAAACTGAAAATTAATCAGGAGAGCGCTGAGTGATAAGCGTTGGCTTCTTGACAAGGTCTATTCCTTTACATAAATAAATTCTTACGACACGACCGAGAATGGTGGATCGTAGCGATAACTTGGATCTGACGGGAACCAAACATCGTCTACAGATTTACCAATCGCAGTCACTACGACAGTCCTGGGCAATATGACGTGCGTTTATGCTAGGATGGGAACATTTGTGGCACCTTTAAATGCAGACCTGTGACAAACATACAGAGGAGATGTCAGAAGATTGGCGTGGACTCGGTCCTTATGCGAGGAGCGGGTAGGACGGGGTACGCGACCCCTTGACCAAGGCAGGAAATATTCACTGCACACTCATATCCGGTGATGCAAAGTAGTTTTGTTATCCGTGAAAGCAGACATATGCAAAACGGCAAAAGGTTACATAAGATGTTTCAACCCCTCCAGGGTCTTTATTACAATGCTGCTCTGATGATTAAGCTTCATGATGCGCCGGCGCCGCCCCTATGACTGAATACTGAGTGCTGGCGGGGAGAATAAAGATCATTTTCTCCCCGCTGCATTAAGTTGCGTGCAGACACCTGGGAGCATCATAACGTTGTAAACCTGCAGATTAACCCAAGCATTATTCCTGGCGTCAAGTTCACTTTAAAGAGGACTTCCCACTCACATGGCGGTGGCTGCAATTGTGACATATTTACATTATTTACTACAGGTATATAGCCATACATTTACTGTAACTATGCAACTGGGAAAAATATATACCTTTAGTAACCAAAGTGCAGCCTTGTGGAAATTATCACATGCCATCAATGTTCTATAGAGAGAAGGGCTTGAGAATCTAGGTGACTCCGGATGCAATTTGCCAAACCAAATCCTAACAGAGTGTATAATACAGATTGTAAGGATCTGGCAAATCATGTATTATCTAATAGATTGTGGAGATTATTCTTTTGATTGAAGTTCTCCATGAATGGCATATTTTTGTGTTTTTAAAGGAATAACAAACAAGATAAAGATATTGTCAAGGACTTGGATATTACAGGTCTGTACTTATAATAGGTCAGCAATATCTGAATGGTGGAGTTGGACAACTGATCAACCGAATCAGCTCCACCAGTGGCCGGATGTAAACCGTGTGTGGCACTGGACCATTACAGCTTTGCACGCTGAGGGGCTCCTCGGTGATGGACCTCCAACCTCTTCTGAGAATAGGTCATCAAAATCAAAGCCCTGGACAACCCCTTTAATCGCGTAAGTAAGTAACATTATCGAATGCATGCGTTCAGAAACCCTGTAAAATGAGTCCTATGCACAGATTTATCTCCTTGGTAGACGCTCAATCAAAATGTATGTCGGGATGCAGAGTGCCTGTTGGGTTGCTGCTTTATATTTATTGATATATGTACTGTTTGTTTAGTACTTTGTTGGCTTTATATTTTATGCTTTATGTATTGTGCCATTATGTCTGACCAATGTAGTACTGTAACATTTTTGTATCATATGTACTGTATCCCATACAATCTGACCTCTGGCTCCCTGGTGGTTTTTTTCTGAATTTTCCCACCTTTTCTGCATGCTTGTTTTATACAAAGTTATATGAAACTATATTTATTAAAATTACTATTTTATTATGATATAGTTTATTGTATCTGCTTTTTAGTGTACTATTTGAGATAGGTTTGGTACTGTACTACTAGCTACAATTGGGCCATTTTTCTATTTTGTAGGTAATCTCATTATCTTATGTACAGAGAAAGCATTCAGTAACCCTGTAAAGTGAATCCTATACATAGATGTCACGATTTATAATGCCAAGCAGTGTCAGGCTGGATTTCCTTGGACCCACCTAAAGAAAATGATGCTGAGGACTCCCCCTCCTTCTATACAGGATAAGTTCACATCCATTTTTAATTGCTTGCAATCTGGGCGCCATCATAAAGGTCCACTATGTTACATTCTTATTTATTATCTATTTGTGTGCCAGAATTTGCCATATCTTTTTATTATTATTGTATGCCAGACTGGTATAGTGTATGGCATTACTGAATACCAGAATTTGCAGTGTCATTTGCCATGTATGCCATATCTTTACGTTATATTCTTCTTTATTATCTATATTGTATGCCTGAATTATTATGGAAATTGCTCCATCTTCATCCACTTTGTATTATGCAATTGTTAATATCAATATCCTAGAAGTAGCAAGTCTTTTAGCTAGCGTATGTGTGGTTTATAGAGGTATAAATACGTCAATCTGATATCTCCGATAACAGGTAACTCATGTCACAGTACTGTTTAACTTTGCTTTTAGCAACTTGTATTTCAGGATATTCAAATATATGCAAACTTTCCACCTTAATAGGTAACATAAATATATTACATTAGTTATTACTAGGGCTGTGAAAAAATACTATTTTAGCATATATTACTTCCTTATTATTGTTAGTAGGTAAAAAAAAAAGTCAGGTCTAGTAAGTGTGGAAAAGAATACTGGTTTATATGCTCATGTAACTTTTAAATGCAGCAATCCTCCACCTCAGTCCTTGTCGCCCTGTTCCACAGTTGATGGAATTATCACCTGTCCAACACTAAAGAAATCTTGAGAAATTATCTGTCGGTTGGCCTAGAAGTCTGGAGTTGAGGAACATTGCTTTAACGCTTCATGATGGTTAGAGCCATCATGAAATCGGTCTGAGTACATGAGCTGAGCCTGTTCCACACATGCAGGTACTGGCAGTGTTATACTGTGTTCATCATTTTACATTCTATAAAACAAATATTTAGTCAACCCCTTAAAGAACTATTCCAGTGGGTTTCTTTAATTTCGGCCCCTGAGTAATATCACTAATGTCTGTTCTCTGACCATGGTAATATACTTACCAGCCAACGTCTTCTGCTCTTCCCGGTGCTGCTCCTTTTCCGTTCCACCATCTTAGACCGCAGCTCCTGCCTGACCGGAAGTAAGAGCTAATGGCTACAAGCTCTCAATATATGTTTATAGAACCCTCGATCTGGCTCTCATAGGCTTACATTGTAAAGTGACTTCCGCTCCGCTCTACAAACACTGGAGTGGTTTGGCAAGTCACAAACTGCAGAAGACCAGAGGGGCGTTGAGAATAGAAGAAGAGGGCGGCTGGTAAGTATATTACTAAGGGCAGAGAACATGCATTAGTGATACTATTCTGGTGGTGGAATAAAAAAAACAGTGGAGTGGTGCTTTAAATGGCAAAGTTATCTTGGTTTATACAAAATAAATAAAGCAACAACAATAGTAAACTATTAAAGGGAATCTGACAGCTGATACAAGCTGCCTGATCCAGAGGAAGCATGTATGAGACACTGGATGTATGAAGTCGGCCATATATGTTTAATTCTGAAATGCTGCAGCGTTTCTGAGAAAAGAATAGATTGAAAGTTGCCAGGGACCAAGATCACATAGTGGGAGACTAGTAGACTGGGTGGGTGTCCAGCGGCTTCTCACTGCCAGTGACTGACAGGTTTCTCCCTGCGTGCATGTATAGGGATATATCTGTCACTCCAGGGCGGTGGGCACGAAGAAGCCGCGAGTGGCTGTTAAATTATATTTTTCTCTGAAACGCCGCAGTGTTTCAGAGCTAAACACATACGGCTGACAGGTTCCTTTTTAATAAAACGAGCTTTTTTCTAGTTTTTCAGTGCACGGCACAATACAATGAACGGTGTCTGTCAAAACTGCAATCCGTCCTACAAAAACAAACCCTGATACGGTGGTGTTGATGGAAAAATAAAGTTATGGCTCTTGGTAGAAGAAGAGTAAAAAAAAGACGAAACAGTAAAAACTAAAATTAGCTGTGTATAGCGATAGTACCCCTGTACACGGCTGATAACACAGAATCCGCCAATCACATTAGGTGATGTCACAGCTCACCTCCTCCCCCTTCCTTCACAATGACCTTTGATACTTCAATACAAAAGAAAGGGTCAGAGTCTGTTCATTTCTGCTAATGTACGGTACACGTGAATTTCCTAAAACAACAAAGAAGTTACGGTCTAAAAACGTTGTAGCGGCCAGTTTAAAAAATGCAAGATTTTTTTATTTTTATATCTAGTAAAGATTGTGATATAAAAATGAAAAACGGCAAAAATAGAAATAAAAATACACGTATAACTTGGTTTAAACAATAGTTCTTTTACTGGTGGCGCATTCTGTTTAAAACTGTTGCTGTAATAAGAGTCTTGAAAATACAGTATTAATAATCTATTTTTTTTATTAAAAAAAAATTGAAATTCAGGTGTCCTTCTATGACCACTGAAAGCTGAGACAGGTAAGAGGCTACTACTCATACATGCTCCGTGTATTGTGCTCATCATTTATTTATGATCTGCCACTGCTAAGATGGGGGACGTACACTACTTGCATTAAAGTGCAGCTGTAAAATGTACCATTGCAAAAGCACTGTAAAAGTTATTGTGACCCCAATTCCAGAACCAATCTGATGAGCCGCATTTTTTTTTTATGGATTAAGCATTAAATACCTGAATAGGAACGAAGGCAGACACAAAAGCAAACCAACCTGCAGCTAAGATATGACAATGAAATATTAATCATACTCAATAAAAAAAAACGAGAGGGCATTACAATCCTGACAAAAATAGAGATAGGTGATGAAATATTCATAGGCAACAGTTTATAAAATCAGGCACAATACCTGTTATACACAGAGCAAGTGAATAGATGAAAGGTGGTAAAATATTTATCTGGACAGAAAAGAAATGGAAAACTTACAAACGAGCGTCCATAGATGACAGATTAGAGGCTTACGTCATTATACAGTATTGTGTGTGCTACAGTTTACACTCTGTCCTAGGAATTAGAAAGCATTATTGAATTGATATTTTAATTTATGGAGCGATGTGAGGTTAGAAATTGCAGGCTCAGTGGTCGTACTGTAGTTTGCAATCGATACCCTTCCAAAATTGGAAAATAGATGTATCAAAGGAATACACAACTCACGTATGTAGATATCAATGATTTAGCAGGTTAGAATCGGGTGAAGGTAATATTTTCTGGAGTGATGCAATATTTTGATCACAATATAATACGGTGTGAAAGTTACGTCATATGAAGAACTATAAATGGAAGCATACATTTTAAAGTGGCATTTCAGTAAATTAATACTGTACATCCTCATAGTAATCAAGAGCTTTACTTTCAAATATGTACAAGTGAGTGAAAAAAAATTTTAGATCACTGATTTGCAAGAATGTTTCTGGCATGTGCGGAACGTAGAAATACAGTGTGAGCAGGGACTTAGCCACATTTCTCATGGCTAGGGCAGGTGCTGACAAAACTTGCTGTCCAAGTGCGATCTGGCGAAACATCGGATCACATTTGGTACAATGTTAGTCTATAGAGCCATGCACATGTCCGATTTTTACCTCGGACAGTGTCTCTAAAAGTCTGAGTTTGATCCGATCACACTAGGCCAAGCATGTCAATGAGTGCATGGGAAACATCGGACTACACTCAATGACATCTTCTCCATTCTGTCAGTGCGATATCATCAGTATTTCTGTGCACTGACAGAATGGAGAAGATGGAGACATTTTTTTCACCATCTTCTAATCATTCAACAGAATAGGATCGCACTATGCTCACACTCTGATCAAACGTCGAGTGTCATTTGCATAATTGTCCTGATTCTCTCAGATGAGAGGATCTTCAGCCGTCTGCACCTGTCTTTACCAACATTCTACTTGTGCAAAATCAGTATACTCATGTACCACCCCAAAATGCTCAGGTAAACTCACTTTAGAGTGGTTGTAGTTCACATAAGCCAATTCCTGAGACTGCCAATAAAATTGTTACTGTTGGCAACTATTTCTGACTGCACTAAATCTAATAAAAAGCCACAGATGTCTGAGAAGAAATTGCCATTGTACTTGTATTTTTAGATTACGTTCACACATTCAGTATTTGGTCAGTATTTTACATCAGTATTTGTAAGCCATAACCAGGAGTGGGTGATAAATATAGAAATGGTGACGTGTTTCTATTATACTTTTCCTCTGATTGTTCCACTCCTGATTTTGGCTTACAAATACTGAGGTAAAATACTGACCAAGTACTGAACATGTGAATGTGGCCTGAAAGTGATTATACAGTCAGGCGCTCATAAATGATACGCCTCTAAGGCTACGTTCACATTAGCGTTGCGTTGAGGGCAGCCGCGGCGACGCATGCGTCATGCGCCCCTATATTTAACATGGGGGACTCATGGACATGCGTTGCTCTTGCATTTTGTGACACATGCGTCACTGTGGCGCAAGCGTCAGGGTGCAGAGGACGCTGCATGATGCAGTTTTTTCTGCGCCAAAAAGCATGCAAAAGTGAACGCATGCGTCACAAAACGCTGCGTTGTGCATGCTTTTACATTTGCATTGTGCGTTGCGTCGCCGACGCTGCACCGCACAACGCAAATGTGAACGTAGCCTAAAGCCGGGGTCACACTAGAGAGAAATACAGACGAGGGAGATGCGCAAAAACAAAGCATGTGAATTTCTATGGGGCAGCTTCCATCAGCCGTATATTTCTATGCCGTATTTAACAGGCTGAGAAAATTGCAGCATGCTGCGATTGCCAGCGTATTCCTCCAAAAATACACCAAAGAAAGTCTATGGGGCAAGAAAAATACGGATTACACACGGAACATACGTCTGCCTTGCGAGAAATTCGCACCGGTGTCCTACAGAAAAGCCAGTAATTCAGTTCGGTGTACAGTAAAATCACACTGACAGGTTAGAATAGAATAGATAAAATAAATTTCTTCACATAGAATAGGTATATATACTGTATATATATGTCATTGACACACACATATATATATATAGAGTACAGAGCAAAAGTTTGGACACCTCATTTAAAGATTTTTCTGTATTTTCATGACTATGAAAATTGCAAATTCATACTGAAGGCATCAAAACTATAAATTAACACATGTGGAATTATTTATATACTTAACAAATAAGTGTGAAACAACTGAAAATATGTCTTATATTCTAGGTTCTTCAAAGTAGTCACCTTTTGCTTTGATGACCGCTTTGCACACTCTGCTACAGCATAAAGAGTAAAGTCCAAAAGCAATTTGAAACCCTGAGGTAGACACTTACAGAAAACACAGAGCAAAAATTACAACAATACTACAACAAACTACGGGCCCATCTGATTCATAACAAGGAAAAGAAACTGCACAGATTGCGCCTCAATTCAGGACTCTATGCAAACAGATGCAAAACAAAGCCAAAACTTGGCAACTTGGACAACCAGAGGTGTATCTAGGTTTAATGGCACCCGGGGCAAGAATTCAGTTTCAACCCCCCCCCCCAAGCACATATGTGATTTGTACACTTAGTCACGCGCCAACGAGCTGCTCTCCCTAATTCTCTCAATGTTCAGTGAAAAACTGAGAGAAGCAGGATGAACACCTCATTGTCACATGACAGCAAATATGAAAATCACATATGAGTGAAGTGGCCATGTGATGGTTGCTGGAACCTGAAAGCAGAGCTTAATCCTGACAGTTAGGATATTACACGTTGTTTGGACTGGCTACAGGGCTTCATTTTATAATTAAAGGGTGCGTCCAGGTTTGAGATGAAAGTCTGCAGTCATTCTATGTGACTGCAGGCTTCTGAATTCTCACAGCGCAAGCACTGCACACTTTTAGGATTCTCCCTTGCCGGTGGCCAGAGTGGACGGTCATGCCAGCACAAGTATGTGATTTGGATACTTCTAGCCACATTCTAACTAGACGTGTCCAGCCTCAGTCAATTCATTTTCATTGAATGAGGCCACACATGTCTAGTCAGCACGTGACCGCATGTATGTAAATCACCAACATCAGAGAATTATGATAGCAGTGTGCACTGTGAGAATTCAGAAGTCTGCAGTCACATAGTATGACTGCAGACTCATCAGAACCTTGGACATCCCCTTTAATGTTCCTAACATAAATAAAAATATGAGAATTGGTATCACAAAAAAAACACATTTACATCCAGATACCTGATAGATGACGTTGTTTGTGGAGTCGCCTCTTTCTTTTCATCTTCACCTTGTCCAGATGCCATGATGACTCTTCTCATCCACCGGCAGAGCTCGTTTCTGCAGACTTCCATCTTCTCCTGTCTTCTGCAGCACATCCCGACACAACACCCTTAAAGATAGCAGTGTTATTATAATGCTCCGGAATAAAAATATCTGCCCTAGGCTGAGCCCCTGAGTAAATAATTGCCCCTCACTTTATTCCCAGCACATAATATGACCCTCACTGTCCCTCTTATGGTACATGCCATCCACACTGCCCTCTCTCTCTTTTCCATACTTCACACTGCCTTCTCATACTGTGTCCCTCCTAGAGAGCCCAGTCTCTCTACTGTGCCTACTTGGCATACTGTCTCCTCCTGGCTGTTACCCTCACACTACTCAGTATCTATTCTGTGTCCACTCACACTTTCATCCCCCCATACTGTCTGCACACATTTCTAATAGCCTCCTCATGTACATCCCCCCCTGCTAACATACCCCTTTGCTCTCCATATTTCCTCCTCACACATTCCCCCGACTCCCCATACTGTCCTCACACATCCCATCACCCTTGCTCCCAATACTGTGTCAGCACACATTTTTCCCCTCGCTACTGTGTCCACCCCCATCTCCCCACTCACCCCCACAGAATATATCCACTCCCCTTCCGATAGAATAAATCCATCCCCTTCCACACAGAATAAATGCACCCTGCCCCACACATGCTAAATAAATTCCAGCCCCCCACATACACACTGAATAAATCCCACACACTGAATAAATCCCCCCAAACACACTGAATAAATCTCCCCCACACACACTGAATAAATCCCCCCCAAACACACTGAATAAATCCCCCCACACTGAATAAGTCCCCCCCACACACATGGAATCTCCCTCACACACACTGAATAAATCCCCCCACTGAATAAATCCCCTCACACACACTGAATAAATCCCCCCCACTGAATAAATCCCCCCACACACACTGAATCTCCCTCATACACACTGAATAAATCCCACACACACTTAATATCCCCACACACTGAATCTCCCCCACACACACTGAATAAATCCCCCCCACTGGATAAATCCCCTCACACACACTGAATAAATCCCCCCCCACTGAATAAATCCCCTCACACACACTGAATAAATCCCCCCACTGAATAAATACCCTCACACACACTGAATAAATCCCCCCCACACTTAATAAATCCCCACACACACACTGACTAAATCCCCCCATACACTGACTAAATCCCCCCCACACACTGAATAAATCCCCCCCACACACATTGAATAAATCCCTAAACCCCCCCAACACACTGATTAAATCCTGACTCCCCCAAACACTGACTAAATATTCCCCATAAACCCACCCCAGGCTGAATCTTCGGTGTCTTCAGCTCCACAACTACAGGAGCACTTACCACCAGGTCTCTTCTTTCTCCTGCACACCGGATAGTGACGTCAGCAGCGTGATCACATGATTTGATCACGCTGCTGGCGTCGCTCTGACCCAGCGGTCAGAGCCTCAATTGTACTCGCAGCTGGTAGATGTCTGTGAGTACAATTGATCTCCGGGAGCCGGCGCGCTGCAGCTTCTCTGTGCCGGCTGTCAGCTTGACAGTCGGCACAGAGAACAGCTGACTCCCAGTGCGGGGGCGGCAGAATGCAGCCGCCGGGGGAGACACTTTGGACCGCCGCATTAGGTGGCCCAACTGCGCCCCCCTGCCGACTGCGCCTGGGGCACATGCCCCGGCTGCCCCCCCCTAGATACGACACTGTG
Organism: Ranitomeya imitator; assembly: GCF_032444005.1. NCBI lineage: Eukaryota > Metazoa > Chordata > Amphibia > Anura > Dendrobatidae > Ranitomeya > Ranitomeya imitator. Next base: position 100,523,575 of record NC_091287.1, read on the forward strand.
GACAACCACTCCATTCCAGGCACAAATAACTGTGTCATTAATCTCTCAGATTATAAACCCAACAAAGTGGAGCTGGCCGTGCTTTCCAGAGGACTCTCATTTTGTCCTACTATGGCCCTGGATAAAACTGAACTCTGCAGTGATATGGAACATTTTTTCAGGAGACTGCATCTGAGGGAATATTTCAGTGATACAGAAGATTCAGGACCCACCTGGACGGAAGAAAAAGGGATCCTAACAACAAAGAAGAGATCAGACTGAACACCTCCACCTGGACGCAACCCTCATTTGGATAACTATGTAGACTCCTTCAGACATTTGATAAAATCCACCATCATAGATACTAACAGGAGACAAGCATCCGACATCAGTGCCCAGGAGAGAAAGGCCATACAGTCTCTGAAAACCAACAAAGAAATCATCATCAAACCTGCTGACAAGGGTGGTGCAATAGTCATGATGAACACATAAGACTATATGAGGGAAGCAAACAGACAACTTATGGACAAACACTACTACAAAAAATTGGAGTCGGATCCTACACAGGATTATTACAAGGAACTAAACAAGTTGGTATCTTGTCTGCTCGACGAATCCATAAGAACCAATGACCTGATACCAGAAAGTCCAAGAACAGGGACATTCTACATGCCTCCCAAAATCCACAAATCTGGAAACCCAGGAAGACCAATTATTTCATGTGTGGGCACCCTTACTGAGCAGGTATCTGGATGGGTAGAGGGTATTCTTAAACCCCTGGTAAAAGATACACCCAGCTTCATTCAGGACACAACTGACCTATTGAATAAACTATCAGCAATAGGTCTTCTACCAGAAGGAACCATCCTGGCCACCATGGATGTGGAATCTTTGTACTCCAATATCTCACACCAGGATGGATTAAATGCCTGCAAATTCTTCCTGGAAAACGCAGGGACTGATGAAAATTCTGTGGTGAAACTTATAAAATTCATCCTCACCCACAATTACTTTGAGTTTGACAAGAAGATCTATCTACAGGAGACTGGCACAGCAATGGGAAGTAAAATGGCCCCACAGTATGCAAATCTTTTCATGGCCAAGCTTGAAAGCAACTTTTTGTCCTCATGTCCCATCAGGCCTCTGGCGTACTACCGCTACATTGATGACATTTTAATCATCTGGACGGAGTCTGAGCCACAGCTAAAGACGTTTCATGAACAGTTTAATCAATTTCATCCTACCATCAACTTGACACTCAATTACTCCTGCACTGAAATTAACTTTTTGGACACCATCATTAAGCTGCAGAACAATAAAATAGAGACATCCCTGTATCAGAAGCCAATCGACCGTCCAACATACCTTAAATGGGACAGTTTTCATCCAAAACACATAAAAAACTCTATTGTCTACAGCCAAGCCATCAGATACAATCACATATGTTTCAACCCAATGGATAGGGATAAACACCTTGGTCGCCTCAGAAAGACCTTTTTGAATCAGGGCTACCATCCAAGAACAATTGAAAATCAGATCACAAGAGCCACCAGAATATCAAGGAATCACCTGCTACATTACAAAGCTAAAGAAGAAAATAACCAGGTACCTCTAGTGGTTACCTACAATCCAAATCTGGAGGTGCTAAGGGGAGCTGCACGGAAATTACAACCTTTACTACAAAAAGATGCCCGCTTACAATCCATTTTTCCAGACCCCCCACTACTGTGTTTTAGGCAGCCCCCAAATCTAAGAAGCATCATTGTCAAGAGCTCCCTGTCCTCTCCAACAGCTGCAGGTACCTTTCCTTGCAACCAGAAAAAATGTAAAACCTGTCCATTTATAATGACCACGGACAAGATAAAGATTCCCAATTCACATCAGGACTACAATATACCAGGTACTTTCAGCTGCATCACTTCTAATGTGGTGTACCTAATTATTTGTACTAAATGTCCAACTGGGGGTCTGTATGGGGGGGAGACAGGGCAGAAACTGAGAACAAGGATGAACTCTCATCGCCATACAATAAGAGAAAAAAGAATGGATATACCTGTGGCAATACATTTCTGTCTCCCCAATCATAACATTAAGGACATGAAATTACTTGTGCTAAAGGGGAGCTTCAAATCCCAGAGAGACAGAAGAGTCTGGGAATATAAACTGATGACGACCTTTGACACTCTAACTGAAGGAATGAATGTGTCACATGGATTTATGTCTTTTTACATCAACTAAGGAACTTGCCCCTCAGACCATGTGGGGTCATCACAACAGAGACCCTAATCACAGGACAATAAAACAATCCTTATCTAAGAATTGGCCCAATATTTATGGACGTAACTGTTTATCACCCATGGTAATTCTGCTTCATGTCACCTGTCTTATCCATGGTTTTTCCCTTTTTTTTCTATGCTATGTTGTGCATAAATATGTGATTCTTCAGAATTTGTTTTAGTCTTTGCCTGATGAAGAGACGTATGTAGTCTCGAAAGCTTGCAATTTGTTACCATCTTTTCAGTTAGCCATTAAAAGGTATCAACCACTGAGGACTCTCAACTCTAAATATTTTTCTTGCACACTCTTGGCATTCTCTTAATGAGCTTCAAAAGGTAGTGACCGGAAATAGTTTTCACTTCACAGGTGTGCCCCGTCAGGTTTAATAAGTGGGATTTCTTGTCTTATAAATGAGGTTGGGACCATCAGTTGTGTTGTGCAGAAGTCTGGTGGATACACAGCTGATAGTCCTATTGAATAGACTGTTAGCTGCTTTTTTCTTGCCATAATACAAATTCTAAGTAAAGAAACGAGTGGCCATCATTACTTTAAGAAATGAAGGTTAGTCGGTCCAAAAAATTGGGAAAACTTTGAAAGTGTCCCCAAGTGCAGTTGCAAAAACCATCAAGCGCTACAAAGAAACTGGCTCACATGAGGACCGCCCCAGAAAAGGAAGACCAAGAGTCACCTCTGCTTCTGAGGATAAGTTTATCCGAGTCACCAGCCTCAGAAATTGCAGGTTAACAGCAGCTCAGATTAGAGACCAGGTCAATGCCACACAGAGTTCTAGCAGCAGATACATCTCTACATCAACTGTTAAGAGGAGCCTTTGTGCAGCAGGCCTTCATGGTAAAATAGCTGCTAGGAAACCACTGCTAAGGACAGGCAACAAGCAGAAGAGATTTGTTTGGGCTACAGAACACAAGGAATGGACATTAGAACAGTGGAAATCTGTGCTTTGGTCTGATGAGTCCAAATTTGAGATCTTTGGTTCCAACCACCGTGTCTTTGTGCGACAGAGAAAAGGTGAACAGATGAACCCTACATGCCTGGTTCCCACAGTGAAGCATGGAGTAGGAGGTGTGATGGTGTGGGGGTGCTTTGCTGGTGACACTGTTGGGGATATATTCAAAATTGAAGGCATACTGAACCAGCATGGCTACCACAGCATCTTGCAGTGGCATGCTATTCCATCCGGTTTGTTGGACCATCATTTATTTTTCAACAGGGCAATGACCCCAAGCACACCTCCAGGCTGTGTAAGGGCTATTTGACCAAGAAGGAGAGTGATGGGGTGCCACGCCAGAGGACCTGGCCTCCACAGTCACCAGACCTGAACCCAATTGAGATGGTTTGGGGTAAGCTGGGGTGCAGAGTGAAGGCAAAAGGGCCAACAAGTGCTAAGCATCTCGGGGAACTCCTTCAAGATTCTTGGAGGACCATTTCCTGTGACTACCTCTTGAAGCTCATCAAGAGAATGCCAAGAGTGTGCAAAGCAGTTATCAAAGCAAAAGGTAACTACTTTGAAGAACCTAGAATATAAGACATAATTTCAGTTTCAAGTCAAGTTTTTGTTCCAATCAGGTATCTCAGTCTCATCATCATCTTCCTCATTGTCTCCACCAACAGGAGTTACAGTTTGGGAACGAGGGTCTACATTATGCTCAGAACCTTCTTTGTCTGGGCCTGGATCCGACTCACAAAGATTCTTGGCATCAGTGCAGATCATTTCCTTGTCTGGATTCACAGAAGCTCTGGAGCAGACCTCTGATTCCCAGGCTATAGTATGAGTAAACAGCTCTGCAGACTCAGCCATCTGTATTACCCCATACTCAGCCGGACGGCTGGAGACTTGGGAGCTGTGAGGAAGCAAGTGCGATTGGGGTGACACCTCTGAGGACTGGAGTAGTTGTGATGTTGAAGTTGACATGGAGGAGAGCCCACTTGAACGAGCACTTGAACAAGCACCTGCTGTTTTTGTGCCCCAAAACAGCTCAAATTGGAAATTGGCAAACAGTTCGACTCGAACACCGCTCATCTCTAGTACACACACACGACTGCTTATTCGGAAAAGTCACCTGAAACAGCAGGTATGCTTTAAATAAATACATCTCCAATAGTAATTTGCTTGTTATGCCTTGGTGAATATTATTTGCACATGCCTCTAATTACGTTTGCTTTCATCTATGTACACAAAACATATATTTGCCAGTATTCTACAGTAACATTTATATCATTCAGTGCTCTAGTCATTTGGTCTTATGAGCTGAGATTTTGTCGAGTTCTGAAAGCTTGAAAAAGAGACTGGAATGAAAGCTAATATTTTCTTTCTTACTATATAGACCACCTATGAAAACAGAAAAAAAGGCATCTTGAAGCTCATCAAGAGAATGCCAAGAGTGTGCAAAGCAGTCATCAAAGCAAAAGGTGGCTACTTTGAAGAACCTAGAATATAAGACATACTTTCCGTTGTTTCACATTTTTTTGTTAAGTATATAAGTCCACATGTGTTAATTCATAGTTTTGATGCCTTCAGTGTGAATTTACAATTTTCATAGTCATGAAAATACAGAAAAATCTTTAAATGAGAAGGTGTGTTCAAACTTTTGCTCTGTACTGTAAATATATAAATAAATGTGTCTCACTGACATATATATATATATATATATATATATATATATATATATAGACTGTATATATGTTTTCACAAATATTTGAGCCCATGGATCCATTATATGTCCATTTTGCAAGCCGGCGGGATGCCATATGGATGGCACATGGATAATTTTTGGAGAAAAAAATCGCATCCTCGCTTTGAATACGAATCACTGTTCAGGAACTTTTCTGCTTATCTCGGCCATAAAAAATGGACCGTATTTTTATGCGTTAGGTCTGACCCCGGCCTAACACCAACTGGCGAAGCTGAGCTCTGACCACTGGGGTTAACTAGTTAAATGATGCTGTCAATATCGTTCAGAGGCACATATAGTACACGGACCAGGGGGCATTCCCGTTCCATGCACCTATAAGCCCCCCTGTGGCACTGATGACTTGCCATGACAGCCGAGGGTCTGCTGAAGACTCCCATGACTGTCGTTCAAGGAAAACCATAATTTTTGCTATGTACTGCAAACTGTGCTATTGCATTGCATAATACAAGTGATCAGGTGATCATAGGTTCATACTCCTAAAAAGATTATCAAATAAGTAACAAAAATTTTTCAAAATATATATTAAAAAAGTATAAAAGTTTGCTCCCATTAAAAGTAAAGAAATAAAAAAATACACATATATGGTATCGCTGTGTCCGTAAAACTACAATTTATCAAAACATAACGTTATCCAGATCAGTGAGTGCTGTAATGAGAGAAGGAATCTAGATACTGATGCCAGAATTGCGGTTTTTGGTAACAGCAAGTTTGTGAAACAATGCAATAAGAAATAATCAAAATATATCTACCCCAAAATTGTATTAATAAAAGCATAAGCTCGCCATGCAAATAATCAAGCCATCACACAGCTCCAGAAACCGAAAAATAAAAACGTCACAAGTTTCGCAAAATAGTAACATAAGCCACATTTTATAAATTTCCAAATTTTTTTGACCACTTAAAAACTTTCAAAGTTTGGTATTGCTGGAATCATACTGACCTGGAGAATCATAATCACAAGTCATTTTTACTAATCAATTACATGAAAACAAACCCCAAAGAATAGTTTCGATTTGTGAGGTTTTTTTCACACTTGGATTGTCTTCGCCCTTTTTACAGTAAATTGAATGGTTAAATGAATGAGAACATTTAAACCTACAACTCTACCCACAAAAATCATGCCCTTATATGTTCGTGTTGATGGAAAAGACATGGCTTTTGCAATAGGAGAAAAAAACGAAAACATGAAAAATCGCCCAGTCAGGAAGGGATAAACGAATACAATAAACACCATAAAGAAAACAATATCCAAGCACCTCAATTGCTGTTTTTTGTTTGCCACCCGTCCTCCACAAACGCAATAAAAAGTGATCAAAATGCCCTATACAGCTCTATCAATGAAAAATAAAGAAAATGTATTGGCCTTGGGAAAATGGTGACACAAACCACTTTTTTTTAAATAATATAATAATTATTTAATAATAATTACCAGTAAAATAATTAAAGTACAAAGATAATTGCCATTATCATACTAACTTGGAGTATCATTTTGCCACTTCATTTTTCCCGCACAATTATTACCGTAAAAACCACTGACAAAAAAAAGTAATGATATGTTTTTCCCTATTTCATCTTAGTAAAAAAAATTCCCCTTTTTCAGTACAGTGTGTGATAAACAGAATGGTGTTATTCAAAATGACAACTCGTCTCCTAAAAAAAACAAGCTTTTGGAAGAAAAGGAGAAAAAAGACAAAAGTGAAACATCTGCATCATTAAAGGGTTAAAATAATGGCACTTATTTTAACCAATTCCCAACCCCCTGACTGAGAAGTTAGCGTAATCTAATAGCTGCTGCTGATCTGCAAAGTGAAATAATCCATCCCTTGTTTCATCAAACTTCTAGTTTAAATGTACCGTAAGTCTTTTTCTGGACACAAACCCCCTGTACAGATATCTACGAAAAGTGATCTTGCAGAAAGTACAGTAGTTAATCTAGGCAGGTTTACTTCTATTTTTTTTAATATAATAAACAAGATATTAAGCAATAAAAGTTGGCAAGTTCACAGTCTGACCACAACGGAAAAAGAAAGGTACTTCAGAATATTTCACCAAGAACGGAAACAAGGGTGTGGGGATTGTTTGAAGGTATTTCATTATAGTGCGAAATGGTAAACACAACCTGCTATATGCAGGGAGTTGGCTTGTAAATACTGAAAAAAATACATTTTCTATGATCAAATTTTATCAGATTTTTATCAAACCAAGTTCATAAAATATACGGCTTCTGACGCACATCATTTTCTTTATTTTTGTATGAAATGTTTTATTATGTTTGTATGTTTCCCAGAATATGGGAAGGGAAAGGAAAGGGGATAACATCAACTTCTGATTCAGTAAGTCATTTAACAAAGACAATATCATAGTAAACTCATTAGTATCTCTCCAGTCCTGTTAGAAGTGTGGACAGTGGTGGAGATGACAAAGCAACCACTCCAGCTCGGTATTGAATCAGGAAAGAAAAACATGTCATCCACAGCTGAGGACAACCTATAACGAACAATATGTCCCAATGTTTAAATTTAAAATAGAGGAGGGAACAAGAGAAATAAAAACAAAAAAATAGTGTGGGAGGGGGTGCAGGGAAAAGGCTCAAGATTGGGCTACATCATTTTTAAATTATGGGGTACTGTTAAAAGGAACAGTGGCTCGATGGTTAAATATTGTAACCTTGCAGCTCTGGGGACATAGGTTCAAATTCCACATTCTAAAGACATACTGATGGGGACAGTGATGATAATGTCTGTAAAGTTCTGTAACATTAATGGCACTAGATAACTGAGTCAAATAAATAAAATGTGAAAAAATGCCATTAACATGCAGATATGGGATTAATCTGGAGTTTAATCGCGTTCTAAAGCTGCTCAGCTGGGAGAAAATGAACTCTCGGCAGCCCCAGGCATTCAGTCATAGAGGGCGGCCGGCGCGGCTTCAGTCACCACTCAGTACATAGTGAGCGGCCTCTGAAAACATGCCCCGGCACTGATTAATGGGTAGGAGAAGCTAAGACTTTTCCTCATACAAGAAAAATGAATGAAACGTGAATTGTAAAAATTGATGTGTACCAAAAATTAATCCAGCACAGTGAAAAGAACACATACAGTTTTTCAGTTTGATAAAAAACTAATGTGTGAAGCTTGAGATACCCTCATCAGTAGTGTGTGTTTCTGCAACATTTAACGGCTTACCCCTACACAGCAGACTGAGGTCATCCTAACCCAGCGGGATCAGCCGGCAGTCTAGTGTCTGAGCCTACTGACTCTTCCCTGATACATCACGAAGGGTAAAGGCCTGGTCCTTTTATTCTCTGAGAGAAAAGCTGCTGTCAGATGAGTTGGAGTCCAGCTTTCATGTGAATGCAGAAATCTGTCAAGATACAAATGCTTCTCATTAAATTAGAATATCATCAAAAACTTAAATTATTTCAGTTTTTCAACACAAAAAGTGAAACTCATATATTATATAGAGTCATTACAAGCAGAGTGATCTATTTCAATTGTTTATTTCTGTTAATGTTGATGATTATGGCTTACAGTCAATGAAAACCCCAAAATCATTATCTCAGTAAATTAGAATACTTTATAACACAGCTTGAAAAATTATTTTAAAATCCGCAATGTTGGCCTACTGACATGTATGTTCAGTTAGTGCACTCAATACTTGATCGGGGCTCCTTTTGCATCACTTACTGCATCAATGCGGCATGGCATGGAGGCGATCAGCCTGTGGCACTGTTGAGGTGTTATGGAATCCCGGGTTGCTTTGATAGCTTGTCTGCATTGTTGGGTCTGGTGTCTCTCATCTTCCTCTGGACAATAACCCATAGATTCTCTATGGGGTTAAGGTCAGGCGAGTTTGCTGGCCAATCAAGCACATTGATACTGTTGCTTTTAAATTAGGTATTGGTACTTTTGGCAGTGTGGACAGGTGCCAAGTCCTGCTGGAGAATGAAAATTCCATCTACAAAAAGCTTGTCAGCAGAGGGAAGCATGAAGTGCTGCGCTGACTTTGGTCTTGATAAAACTCAGTGGTCCTACACCAGCAGATGACATGGCTCCCCAAACCATCACTGATTGTGGAAACTTCACACTAGACCTCAAGCAGCTTGGATTGTGTACCTATCCACTCTTCCTCTAGATTCTGGGACCTTGATTTCCAAATTAAATGCAAAATGTACTGTCATCTGAAAACATCACCTTGGACCACTGAGCAACAGTCCAGTTCATTTTCTCCCTGGCCCAGGTAAGACGCTTCTGGCATTGTGTATTGGTCATGAGTGGCTTGACACAAGAATTGTGACACTTGAAGCCCATGTCCTGTTACGTCTGGGTGTGGTGGCTCTTGAAGCAATGACTCCAGTAGCAGTCCACTCCTTGCGAATCTCCCCCAAATTTTTGAATGGCCTTTTCTTGACAATCCTTTCAAGGCTGCGGTTATCCCAGTTGATTGTGCACCTTTTTCTAGCACACTTTTTCCTTCCACTCAACTTACCATTAATATGCTTGGACACAGCACTCTGTGAACAGCCAGCTTCTTTTGTGGCTTACCCTCCTTGTGGAGTGTGTCAATAACTGCCTTCTGGACATCTGTCAAGTCTGCAGTCTTCCCCATGATTGTGGAGCCTACCTTTTTAAACTCTTAGGATTCCTTTGCAGGTGTTTTTTGTTAATTATTGTAATTCACTTAGATAACGACTTTTGGTTTTTCATTGGCTGTAAACCATAATCATCAACATTAACAGAAATAAACAATTGAAATAGATCACTCTGCTTGTAATGACTCTATATAATATACAAGTTTCACTTTTTGTATTGAAGAGCTGAAATAAATTAACTTTTTGATGATATTCTAATTTTGTGGGAAGCACTTGAAAGTGTCGATTGATCAATCACTTGGACCAACCGCTATTTTTATGGAGGGTAGTGATGAGCGAGTATACTCGTTGCTCGTGTTTTCCCAAGCATGCTCGGGTGGTCTCTGAGTATTTCTGAGTGCTTGGATATTTAGTTTTTGTCAATGCAGTTGCATGATTTGCGGCTTCTAGGCAGCCTGAGTACATGTGGGGGTTGCCTGGTTGTTAGGAAATCCCCACATGTATTCCAGCTGTCTAGCAGCTGCAAATCATGCAGCTACGGAGACAGAAACTAAATCTCTGAGCACTCACAAATACTCGGAGACCACCCAAGCATGCTCAGGAAAACCTGAGCAAAGAGTATACTCACTCATCACTAATGGAGGGTTTAATGCAATGATAGGACAATGCTCATCACTGTAGAGACACCCTTGATATAGAGAATAGTCACATCCAGTTCTTAGAGCTAAAGAGGTTGTCTGGTAAAAATAAGTTATCCAACTAAACAAGATAGGTGATAACTTATTGACTGAATCTTATGAACCATCTGATTTTCAGTTTTTGAGCCTTATACAGGGCTCATTTGCAGGGACTCCCAGGTTTCATCTGTAGAGTAGGTGCTGACTTGTGGCGCAAGTTGAAAAGAATGACCAGAGCCAGGGACACAATGACATACAAAGCTACAACTAAAGGAAATTTAAATAGTGATGGGCTTGCTGATTGGATTCTGAATATTAATTCTGATTGGTCTGATGACCTGTCTTCTTTCTGACCAGTTAGTCAAATGCTGCTATTGTACCTCCAGTAGAATCCTCGGACCAGGAGGGTGGTGGATGTCAGAACGATACCATGTGTTGTATGGACATAGTTGGTCAATTGATAGGGTGCAAAGTTGTTTATTGATATGTACAACATGACGCGTTTCAGAGCCAATCCAGCTCCTTCATTAGATAAAACATAAAAATCCTGTTTGACTTTTAACAAAAGCTGATGTTATGGACTTTATAAAGTATCAACTGAGCAAGCGTGTCCATACAATGCTCCTGGTAAGACACAGTTCAACCCACTGGTGTCTGACAGCAGCGCCAAGTAAGCGGACTGTATCAAAAACTACTGGATGTGCTTATATCGTTTTCGTCAAGAAACCGCCAGCTGCAGCTGGCCAAATTCCCTGAGCTAGTAAAGTATAATTAATATACTTTAATATCATTTTAATTAATAAAATTAGTATAATTTAATTGGTCAAACTGTCTGGCTATTCAAATAGATGGACAGGTTAGAGTTCCACAAAGTGCCCAGCGTCTCTGCCAAAGCCTCCAAGAAGAGTAGTGGCAGTTCAAGACGAATATATTGCAAGCATGATACTTGTAATACTGCAGATATATGATATTTATTATCATATTTATAATTTATATTATTAGTATCAATGCACATTGAATAGAGACATACAGATATAAGGACTGATGCGTTCAACTTTCCACATATCGTATAAATCATTCTATGTGCAATATTTGGAAAGAAATATCTCAAGAAAATCTATTTGACAGTTTACATATCACTGATGACTTTTCCTCTTCTTGGTCATGTGAAAACGTGGAGATGACTGCAGAGATAAGATTGCTGTTTAGAAGGCAGTGCACACAGTGTTTGAATCATTTGAGTGAGATCAGATGAGATCTGTTTTTCTTCCTGCTGGCTGTATATTTCATTAAAGTGAACAATTCAATGTATGTTGTTGAGGATCATACTGGATTAAATTGAACACATAAAAATCTAAGGGCATATACTGTACATCTGTTTGGTGTGAAACCTCAGATTTGCTGAGCAGTACAGAATTGGCATGGGCACCTCCAATATACCCTGAGGTTTATTGGGTAGAATCCTAAGCCTGCCACTTCAAAAGGTTTGGCCTTCCACTTGTACTGAGTGTTTATCTGTGTTGGCAAGATAAGGAATGTGAAATGATGATGGGTCTTTGATGACTTTGGGTTATTTCCTCTACTTTGATGTGATCAGGACTATCGTTTTGAAATGTTTCACCATGCCAAAATAGTAAAACAAATTACTAAAACAACTCAGGTTGTGGGCATTACAGAGGTAAAGAAAATACAAAAAACTATAACTACAGCATAATGAAGGAAACTTTTCATTTTCAGTGGAAATAATCTATAATGTTAAGACATGATGAATCCATGTGAGTATACATACTGCCACTCTCACCTTGAGCACCCTATCTTGCACTCCTTTGTAGCCATATCCATTTTCTCTCCACATCCCTTTTTGTTTTGTGTTTTCACTTTTTCTTCCCTCTTTTGGTCATTTACATTACTTTTACTTTTTACACCTAATATCTTGGGTATATTCCAAAGTTTAAATGGTCAATGTACTTTTGACAAATTTTGCATAAATGTAATGTGTGAATATCAGATACTTTGTAATATATTTGCTTGGTTAAAATGTCTCTTTCTCAGCTAATCAGCTACTTCTCCTTCCTCCTGTCCATTTGAACTCATTGTTAATTCTCCAAAACTACTAAAATCCGTCCTGTGTCAAGACATACTTTCAGATCACTGAGAGATCAAGTTACATACTGCCTATAGTAATCAATGGAGTGGGGAAGGGATAAGAGAAAAGGAAGCAGCCGCAGTGAGAAAGAGAGAGAGCGCTATCTAGTGAGTGTTTTATCTCACACTAATGTTAAATTCACTGCTATGCTGCACTTTTCTACTGAATGATCTCCTCCATGCTGCTGCCAAGTGAAATAAGGGTATGTGCACACGTTGAAGATTAGCCTCTGGAATTTTTTGTGCGGATTCTGCATCTCTTGGCAGAAAACGCAGGTGCGGATTCGATGCGTTTTTTATGCGGATTTTGTGTGGATTTAGTGCGGATTTTGTGTGGATTTCATGAGTTTTTACCCCTGCGGATTTCTATAATGGAAGTAGTATAAAAATGCTGCAGATCCGCACAAATAAATGACATGCTCCTTCTTTTGACCCGCAGCATTTTCCGTGCGGCATTTTCAGCGCAGAATTTTCCGCACCATCATTAGCACAGCAATTTTTTTTCCCATTGATTTACATTGTACTGTAAATCACTTGCGTATCTGCAGTGTTTCTGCGCAGAAAAAATGCTGCGGATCCGCAGTAAATTAGCAATGTGTGCACATAGCCTAATAGTAAAGTCCACTCACCTGTCTCTAAGTAGTGCAGAGTTCTATATCTTAGTTGGTTGGCATTTTTCGAAACTTAATAGTTCCATTTTATATTAGATGAATATGAACCATTGAGATTCGAAATGGGTCAAGTTTTTAAAAATATTGAAATAAATGGTTTTTTTTATTGTATGCTAGTTCGAATTGTGGACTTTTTGCCACTGAAGTTAGTCTCTGCTTGAGACATTTAGGTCAGGAACAGATGAAAATTAAAAATAGGACTTGTTACGTGGAAAATTGGCGAAAAGTACAGGACACAAGTAATATATGGACTAGAAATATGGTTTTTCCTTAAGTACACACTAGTGTTGAGCCATCCCACTAGTGTTCGAGTTCGGTTCAGTTTGTCGAATTGGGGCATGTTCGACGAATGTTCGTTGAACGTCCGACGAACACCATCGAACACCATTGAAACCAATGGCAGGCAAACACAAACACATACAAAATAGAAAACACATAGAAAACACCTTAAAATGTGTCCAAAAGCTGACAAACTGCTCAGAAGACACAACAAACACATGGAAAAGTCACAACTACATATAGTCATGAAAAAGAAAAGAGGTGGAGGAGTAAAAGGAGGAGGAGACACAGATATAGGCATGTCATGCCCTTCTAAAATCAAGAAAGGCTGGAGTAAAAATCTATAATCACCATACCAACACCCAGACGTCGTGACAAAAAAAGGGGCAGGTCAGTAAATGACAACATCGACGTGGAACCAAGTACAGTACTATGTACTGTACCCCCTTTGATGAGGCAATCATGCGGGTCAAGCAGTTGGGAAGGGGCACCCTACTGGCCAAAACAGACATTGAGGGGGCGTTCCGGGTTACTACCTGTGCCTCCGAATAGTGTCCTCCAATTGGGCTGCTTCTGTGAAGGAGCATACTACATAGATCGTTGCTTGCCCATGCGGTGCTCCATATCCTGATCACTTTTTTCGGCGTTTAGTTGCTTCCTCGAATGGGTCATCATGGACAGTTCTAAGGGGGCACATATTATCCATTACCTCGATGATTTCTTATGCCTGGGCTCAAAAGATTCGCCACAGTGTGAATACACGCGGTAGTCCACCTGTGAGGAGAGAGCTGGAGGGAGAGTTGACACCCCATAGCCGAGGGGTTAGATTGAGAAAGGAAGAAGGTGGTGTAGCTTGCTTCATGGGTGGGGTACTCTGCTGAGTAGCAGAAATTGCTACTAGGCCCAAAGTATTGCCTGGGCTAGATGCAGTTAAAAATTAGTAATTAGATAACAGGCGGTGTAGCTTGCTTCATGGGTGGGGTACTCTGCTTTGTAGCACAAAATTCTACTAGGCCCAAAAGGATTTCCTGGGCTAGATGCCGTTAAAAATGAGTACTTAGATAAACAGGTGGTGTAGCTTGCTTCATGGGTGGGGTACTCTGCTGAGTAGCACAGAATTCTACTAGGCCCAAAAGGATTTCCTGGGCTAGATGCAGTTAAAAATGAGTACTTAGATAAACAGGCGGTGTAGCTTGCTTCATGGGTGGGCTACTCTGCTGACTAGCAGACACTGAAGCTTTGGAGCAGACCTCTGAATCCCAGGCCATAGTATGAGTAAACAACTCTGCAGATGACCCCACCCACCTGCAATTGACGATGGCAACGTCATGTAAAACACAGCAAGGGGACTCCAAAAAGAGTTTCAATTTTTTCCAAAAATTCGGCCACAGACACCTCTTAGGTGGCATCAATTTCGCCAGAGTTTTTTTTAAAACGGTTGGTGAGGTGATTTTCAAAAATCATCAAGCTTTTAGACTCCCTCAGATGACACAGGGGTAGAAAAGTCCTTGCACAGCCAGGATTTGTTCATCTTGATGAACGTTAGTGTCACCACCTAGCGGTCCGGGGTGCCTACTTTCTCTTCCCCGCCTGTTCTTACCTCCTCCGGTCCTGTCCTGGGCCAGCAGGGTCATGCTCCGGTCGTCCGCATCGAATCAGCAACCCTAGTTTCGGATCCAGTTTCGGCTCCCTGCAGTCTTCTGCCTTCATCTAAGTTCGTTCTGCCCTGTTTTTGCCTCTTCATTTCTTCCCTGCCTCCTAGGTCGGTTTTACACAGGTAACTGTCTCATCGGACCCTCTATTGGTGGTCAAGGGGAAATCCCTGTATTGGGGTCACTCCAAGCCTTGGACTCCTTAGAGGTTCTCTGGTGTTTTGGTCCTGTGGCCTTCCTTTGGGGTGTCTTCCCTAGTATATTGGTATTTCTGTACAATAAAGCTTTTGAACGTGCTTTCCTAGTCTGGCTCTCCCTTCCTGGTATCAGCAACAGTTGTACTTGCGGTCCAGTGGGTCCACCCGATAGATCCATATATAGGGCATCACAGTTAGTCTGTCTACATTGTCACTGGACAGCCGCATGCGCTTATCTGTCAGCACACCGCCAGCAGCGCTGAACACACGTTCAGAGAGAACGCTGGCTGCGGGGCACGGTGAGATCTCCAAGGCGTGAGTGGCGAGCTCAGGCCATTTTTCAATATTGGAAGCCCAAAAGGAGCAAGGGTCCAGTTCCACAGTCATGGCATCGATGTTAACTTGGAGATACTCCTGTATCATCCTCTCTAGGCATTGGCTATGCGTCAGACTTCTTGTCTCCTGTGGCCTTGCAAAGGATGGTCTAAAAAAATCTTGAAACGATTAGAAAAAAATTGCTGTTACCACCAGATACGATGTTACTGTTACGGTTTGAGTGATGACTCGATAGTCCCTCGGTTGGCAAGTTAGAACTCCGAGATTGACTACGCGCACCACTGGTGTTTTGTGGAAAAGTAGATGTTAGATTCTGTAACAATCTCTGCTGATACTCGTGCATGCGTGAATCCCTTTCTATGGCAGGAATTATTTCAGCAAATTTACTTTTGTACCCGGGATCTAAGAGTGTGGCAACCCAATAGTCGGCATTACTTCGGATTCTGACAATCCGAGGGTCATGTTGCAGGTAGTGCAGCAAGAAGGCACTCATGTGTCTTGCGCATCCAGGAGGACCAAGTCCTTGTTGTCTTGGCGGCGGCGAGGTGAGAATCATGCTTCCTTCCTCTGCCTTCTCCCCCCAACCTCGCAGAACAGAAATTTGATCAAGGTCTCCCTCATCTGATGAGTCTTCCATGCCCAGCGCCAGTTGGTCCTCCACTTCTTCCTCACCTCCTGCACCTTCCTCAACAGTTTGGCTGCTACCATGTGCCCTCGGTAATCCCTCTCCCCCAGCCTCCAATGCCAGCCACATTGGTGCTGCCGACCATCTGGACCTTGGAGATATTATCCCTTCCGCATACAACTCCTCCTGTTCCACCTCCTCCTCCTTCCCTTGTTTCATCACCTGACTCCGAATACTGTTTAAAGTGTGTTCCAGCATGTAAATTACCGGAATAGTCATGCTGATAATGGCATCGTCAGCACTAAACATCTTTGTCGCTATTTCAAAACTGTGCAGAAGGGTGCATAGGTCCCTGATCTGAGACCACTCGTGCAGCATGATTTGCCCTACCTCTGGATTTTGTTGGCCCAGGCTATACGTCATAATGTATTGCACCAGGGCTCCTCAGTGCTGCCACAGTCGCTGCAACATGTGCAGAGTTGAAAGATGTGGGCACATAGCATGTCAGCTGGTGAACTGGCATGCCCAATGCCTTCTGTAGAGATGTAAGTCGTTGAGCTGCGGGATGCGAACGGCGGAAGTGAGCACACAGCGACCGTGCCCTCTGCAGAAGCCCATCTAGTCCGGGAAAGTTGGATAAAAATTGCTGGACAACCAGGTTCAAAAAGTGAGCCATACAAGGCACGTGTGTGACATTGCCCCAGCGAAGGGCCACACCCAGGTTTGCAGCATTGTCCCACACAGCCTTCCCTGGCTGCAGGTTGAGTTGAGACAACCATTGATGGAACTCGGTCTCCAGAGCTGACCAAAAATCCTCAGCTATGTGACTCACATTTCCCAGATATTTCAATGTAAACACCACCTGTTGCCGTTGAGCCCTGGTGACAGCATAGTAAGGAGGAGTGCAGGATTCCTTCTGCGCAGTTAGAACGCGGGTGGCATTACCAGACAGTATTTGGGTGCAGGTGGAGGACATAGAGGAGGTTGAGGACGCAGATGCAGTGGAGGTACTTCTAGATACAGAGGATCGACGAGCAACTCGTGGGGACGGCAAGACTTGGACAGCAGCCCCTTTGTTACCCAGTGCCCAGTCACCGACATGTAACGCCCCTGCCCATGTCTACTCGTCCAAGTGTCTGTGGTGATATGCACCCTGTCACACACAGTTTCTAAAGGAAGTGGTGATGTTGTGTGCGACATGCTGGTGTAGCGCAGGCACAGCTTTCTTTGAGAAGTAGTGGCAACTGAGCATCTGGTACTGAGGCACTGCGACGGACATAAGGTCTTGAAAATCCTCTGTGTCCACCAGGTGGAAAGGCAGCATTTCTGTAGCCAACAGCTTGCAGATGGTGAAATTCAACCTCTTAGCTTTGTCATGGCTAGGAGGAAATGGTCTTTTACTTGTCCACATCTGAGGGACTGAGGGCTGGCTGCCGTGCTTACACGGGGTTGAGTAGGGTGTCCCTGGCAAACTGCTGGTCTGTGAGGAAGGTGCAGGCGGAGATGTTATGTTGCCTTGATCAAAATGTTGTCTCGATGTCAGAGAGCCCTCAACACCAGCAGGTGTTTCCACTTGCAAATGTCCTGACGACCTGCCAATCACACTGGCTATTGGGTAAAGAGGTGGAAGGTCTGCATCCAAAACCATGTGCGACTGCTGTCCCCACAGTCACAGAGGATGAAGAGGATGTGGATGCACTTGATGGGGCAGACGGTGGTTGACCCGGCCCACTAGGCCGCATTGTAGCACAGTGAGCTTCCCACTGCAAGTTATGCCTCATATCGATGTGACGGTTCATGCATGAAGTACTCAAACTAGTAATTTTTTGGCCTCTACTGAGATTTTGGCGTCAAACCTTGCAGACAACATGAGTTGAGTCATCCTTTGCGATCTCAAAAAATGCCCAGGCTATGCAAGGCTTAGAGCCTGTGCGATCTGAAGAGCCACCACGATTTCTGCTCAGAGGCATAGTCGGGGTTGAGGATGCAGTTGTTGACGTGCTTCCAGTACTCCGTCTCTGTCCAGGAAGACGCAACCTCCTCTGCTGACCTCATGGACTGGCGGACTGTAGGTTGACAGTAAGTGGGGTCTCCAACCTCGTCATCATAATCCTGTGTGTTCTCACACCCGTCGTCTTCAGAGCCAACCTCTTCCTGCCCTGAACGAAAAGTCAAGTTTTTGTTCCAATTAGGTATCTCAGTCTCATCATCATCTTCCTCATTGTCTCCACCAACAGGAGTTACAGTTTGGGAACGAGGGTCTACATTATGCTCAGAACCTTCTTCATCTGGGCCTGGATCCGACTCACAAAGATTCTTGGCATCAGTGCAGATCATTTCCTTGTCTGGATTCACAGAAGCTCTGGAGCAGACCTCTGATTCCCAGGCTATAGTATGAGTAAACAGCTCTGCAGACTTAACCATCTGTGTTACCCCATACTCAGCCGGGCGGCTGGAGACTTGGGAACTGTGAGGAAGCAAGTGCGATTGGGGTGACACCTCTGAGGACTAGAGTAGTTGTGATGTTGAAGTTGACATGGGGGAGAGCCCACTTGAACGAGCACTTGATATCCGTTCAAGCACCTGCTGTTTTTGTGCCCCAAAACAGCTCAAATTTGAAATTGGCAAACAGTTCGACTCGAACACCGCTCATCTCTAGTACACACACATGACCGCTTATTCGGAAAAGTCACCTGAAACAGCAGTTATGCTTTAAATAAATACAACTCCAATAGTAATTTGCTTGTTATGCCTTGGTGAATATTATTTGCACATGCCTCTAATTACGTTTGCTTTCATCTATGTACACAAAACATATATTTGCCAGTATTCTACAGTAACATTTATATCATTCAGTGCTCTAGTCATTTGGTCTTTTGAGTTGAGATTTTGTCGAGTTCTGAAAGCTTGAAAAAGAGGCTGGAATGAGAGCTAATATTTTCTTTCTTACTATATAGACCACCTATGAAAACAGAAAAAAAGGCATCTTGAAGCTCATCAAGAGAGTGCCAAGAGTGTACAAAGCAGTCATCAAAGCAAAAGGTGGCTACTTTGAAGAACCTAGAATATAAGACATAATTTCAGTTGTTTCACACTTTTTTGTTAAGTATATAATTCCACATGTGTTAATTCATAGTTTTGATGCCTTCAGTGTGAATATACAATTTTCATAGTCATGAAAATACAGAAAAATCTTTAAATGAGAAGTTGTGTCCAAACTTTTGGTCTGTACTATAGTTACATCACAGATGATCACAAAGTGCTAATGCATAAAAAAAGTGCTAATGCATAGAAAAATCAAATAGCTGTCCAGTGTCCACAGACCCCACACGCACGCACACTGCACCTGCCCAATGTGCGTTTCGCCTGAGCTTTGACAAGGGAATTTTCCCTTTTTAATGTCATGTATTATTGAAATAAAATTAATAGTTATTGTAAATCCTTTGGCTGTGTATCATATTTTTAGGTTGCATAAATGCAGTGGATACCCATTTGTGCTATTTTTTGAACATAATTATATTTGATGCAACTGTTTGCCCTGAGTACTGCTGTTAATTATCCTTCCTTAATTATTCCTTTTCATAAAACATCAGATGCTAACCAAAGTTAGATATTGGTCCATCATGTTCTGTAAAAAATGCAGATTACAGCAGGGGTGTCAAACTGCATTCCTCGAAGGCTGCAAACAGGTCATGTTTTCAGGATTTCCTTGCATTGCACAGGTGATAATTTAATCACCTGCAGAGAATGATTCCAGCACCTTGTGCAATGCTAAGGAAATCTTGAAAACACGCATGGTTTGAGGCCCTCGAGGAATGCAGTTTGACACCCCTGGATTACAGACTGGGCTAGATATCATTTACACACAACAATATGAGACTTCTAACTAATCGAAGTATCTCCAAAACATTTTTTTAATTATTTACTTTTTCTTTTAATGACAGCACAAACTTTTTATCACTCAGTTCCTCTTCATAACCTATTTATTGCATTTGTAATCCCAGATGGTATATCAAGTATTCCCCTCTAAATCTGTTACAATGTGTATTAAATAAAAGGTATCACCTGTAGTTGTCTAGTCCATAGGAACAAATGTTTATACCGTAAATATTTTTTCTTTTAGGTTTTAATTTCTGATGGTAGAACTTTTATTCTATTAAGTTTATGGGGACTTCCATCTTAGAATAGCTTCTGTAATATTTAGAGAAATGCATTATTGCAGCCATTGAGACTTGAGATTGACCTCTATGGGAGTGTTTTCTTGGCATGTTCTGTGACCTGTACAGAGGTAATTGTGTAGGACGAGACATGTGAGACCCCAAACTGGCTCCTGTGTTATCTCTATGTGCGTTACCTTAAATTGTAATCCCGTCTGACTATAATGACAGAACAGGAAGTGACGGTCTATTATGTGACTCTGTAGTCAGAGCGAAAACTTCATCATTTCAGATTTTTTAAAAATATAGATGGTGACACAGAAAACTAAACAAAAAAATCAACAGTCTTCAAACATTGTTAGCATAAAAGCTTGATTTAACCCCTTAACGACCGCTGATACGCCTTTTAACGGCGGCAGTTAAGGGTACTTAAACCACAGCGCCGTTAATTACCGGTTGCCGGGGGTAGCTGAGACCCCAGAGAACATGATTCAGGGGTTTTTTACCGACCCCCGGGTTGCGATCGCCGGTAATGAACCATTTACCGGCGGTCGCAAAAAAAACACTGCGATTTCCCATTTAATTTTTCTGTCCTCCGATGTGATTGCACATCAGAGGACAGAGAAATGGGGTCCCCGATAGCCCCTCGATACTCACCTGTCTCCCCCGGTGCTCCTCGTTGCTCTCGATGGCCAATCTTTTTCCGGCAAGAAAATGGCGGGCGCATGCGCAGTGCACCCACCGGCCGGCACCCGAAAGATCTTTGGGGTCTCGGCTGCTAGGGGTAGCCGAGACCCCAAAGAACATGATCGAGGTCGGTTTTTACCGACCCCTGTTTTGCGATTGCCGGTAATTAACTGTTTACCGGCGGTCGCAAAAAAAAAAAAGCGATCTGTCATCCTCTGATGTGATCGCACATCAGAGGACAGAGAAATAGGGGATTCGGGGACCTGTTATACTTACCGGTGTCCCTGGATCCTCCTGCATCCCCTCCTGCCTGCCGGCTTCTTCATCAGGATGGAAAATGGCGGGCGCATGCGCAGTGCACCCGCCATGATCTGCCGGCCGGCAGCTAGAGGAGTTGGGGCTAAAATTAGGGTTAGGGTTGGGGCTAAATTTAGGGTTAGGGTTGGGGCTAAATTTAGAGTTAGGGCTAGGGTTAGGCTTCTTTCACACTTGCGTCGGTACAGGGCCGTCGCAATGCATCAGCCCGACGTACCGATGCATGTTGTGAAAATTGTGCACAACGTGGGCAGCAGATGCAGTTTTTCAACGCATCCACTGCCCAGTCTATTTCCTAGGGAGGAGGGGGCAGAGTTATGGCCACGCATGTGCGGTCGGAAATGGCAGACGCGATGTACAAAAATAGGTTACATTGAACTTTTTTGTGACGGTCCGCCAAAACACAACGGATCCAGTGCACGACGGACGCAATGTGTGGCCATCCGTCAGCAATACAAGTCTATGAGCAAAAAAGGTATCCTGCGGGCACATTTGCAGGATCCATTTGTTTGTCCAAAACGACAGATTGCGACGGATGCCACACGACACAAGTGTGAAAGTAGCCTTAGGGTTAGGGTTGGGGCTAAGTTTAGGGCTAGGGTTAGGGTTGGGGTTAAATTTAGGGTTAGGGTTATGGTTGGGGCTAAATTTAGGGTTAGGGTTAGGGCTAGGGTTAGGTTTGGGGCTAAAGTTAGGGTTAGGGTTAGGGTTGGGGCTAAAGTTCGGGCTGGGGTTAGGGTTGGGGCTAAAGTTAGGGCTATTGTTGGAGCTAAAGTTAGGGCTAGAGTTGCGGCTAAAGTTAGGGTTAAAGTTGGGATTAGGGTTAGGGTTTGGATTAGGGTTGGTATTAGGGTTAAGGTTGGCATTAGGGTTAGGTTTGGGATTAGGGTTAGGTTTGGGATTAGGGTTAAGGTTAGGGTTGGGATTAGGGTTAGGGGTGTATTGGGATTAGGGTTAGGTTTGAGGCTAGGGTTGAGATTAGGATTAGGAGTGTGTTGGATTTAGGGTTTTGATTAGGGTTAAGGTTAGGGTTGAGATTAGGGTTGTTTTGGGGTTAGGGTTGTGATTATCGTTAGGGTTGTGATTATGATTATGGATCGGGTTGGGATTAGGGTTAGGGGTGTGTTGGGGTTAGGGTTGGAGTTAGAATTGGGGGTTTTCCACTGTTTAGGTACATCAGGGGGTCTCCAAACCAGACAGCCAATTTTGCGCTCAAAAAGTCAAATGGTGCTCCCTCTTTTCTGAGCTCTGGCGTGCGCCCAAACGGTGGTTTACACCCATATATGGGGCATCAGTGTACTCGGGATAAATTCAACAACAACTTTTGGGGTCCAATTTCTCAATCAGAAGCCACGACGTCATTCTCAGGCACTAAACTCCTCATTCTAGGAATTTAGGACCTGAGGAATGACGTTGCGGCTTCTGATTGGTCGCGTCGCGGTCACATGGGCGGCACGCGACCAATCAGAAGCCGCGACGTCATTCCTCAGGTCCTCAACGCGCTCATTTTAAACAAAGAAGCCTGTCGGTTACCCGCGGTGTTGTCCAGGGGCCGCCGGAGAGGTGAATATTTCAATATTTTTTATTTTAATTCTTTATTTTACACATTAATATGGATCCCAGGGCCTGAAAGAGAGTTTCCTCTCCTTCAGACCTTGGGAACCATCAGAATACCTTCCGATACTTGATCTAGGAGCTGGAATATTGCCTTTTTCTCTTTTGGAATCTACAACAGGTTTGGTCAGATCATGGTTCCGGGCACACTGGACTTATATTTCATAATTTTTGAGTTGGCCTTTTCCGTTTTCTTTTTGTATGCACAAAAAAAAATACCTGAAGATTTGAAATTTGGAGCACTTCCTTCTTTAGGTTCTGAAGATAGCAGGTTGTTGAGGTGGACCTCTGTTGCTCTCCTTTAGGTGTGTGCTGACTCACATATTCTTTAAAAACATAGTGAAACATTTCTTACACGCAGAAATTCCCCTGTTAAATAGAAATGTACGGTAATTTACCGTATCTCATAATGATAATTCTTAGTCACTTGTTGTTTGACTACATTTGTCAAATTGTCATATCTGGTCACGTCATCTTCATGCACATACCTGTATTACTGATCTGTACTGTATAAATTCGTAATTTTTCTCCCCCTTTCTCCCATACTGTGACTTTTTCTTAAATTCATTCACAATCCCTGAGAAAAAAATATTTGTGCATGTGACATCAGATGTCAATCTCCCTGATAACTAGTGCTTCCTACTTATGGTGAGATTCTGCTTATTCTTTCCATTTCTCATGGAAGATAAAAAAAAAACACAGTAATCGTACATTTTAGTATGTTGGATATTTAACAGCAGCAATGGGCCTTACAGGTGGAAGTGTTTATATCTATCTGACGCCGTCATGCAATATGTTGCAGACATTTTGAGGCACATGCACATTGATCATTTACTAACATGTTACCTATTGTATTTTCCAATAGGTCAATAGCTTGTGAAGTGTTTGGAAGGTGGTTCCCTGACCATATAATGTTTAAACGGGTTTTCTCTTACTATAGAAATTATTGTCAATGAGCCCAGATGGAAGTAATAAAGAAATAAAATCCTTTATTGACCTACCAAATGGATGCCTAACTCTGCAATCATAGGGCACCCAAAAACCTTGACGGCAGGGTTATGTAGTGCCCCATTAGAATAAATCTGTGGCCAGTGAGAGAGCTGAGCCCTGTACTATAATAATAATAATAATTTTTATTTATATAGCGCCAACATATTCCGCAGCACTTTACAATTAAGCGGGGACATGTACAGACAATAAATTCAGTACAAGTTAAGACAATTTAAACAGTGACATTAGGGTGAGGTCCCTGCTCGCAAGCTTACAATCTACAAGGAAATGGGGGGGACACAATAGGTGAAAAGTGCTTGTTATTTCAGATCTGGCAATTATAATAAATAGGGATTTTCATATAAAGCTGCATGATCCGGTCATCAGCCCGTGTGTTTAAGTGCAATAGTCAAGTATCAAGTGCAGTTATCGTGTGCATGGAGGGTGTGGAGACAGATGAATAGTAGGGTGCAGATTCACATCCATATAATATTTGGAAGGAGGGAACAGGACAAAGTTAGTTTACTGAGTAGTTGATGTGGTAGGCTTGTTTGAAGAGATGGGTTTTTAAAGCGCGCTTGAATAGGTCGGGGCTAGGTATCAGTCTGATCATATGGGGAAGTGCATTCCAGAGAGCTGGCGCAGCGCGAGGTTCAGATTACGGGGGATGTTAGTCTTAGGTCATTTGTAGAACGGAGGGCACGTATAGGGCGATAAACGGAGATGAGAGAGGAGATATAAGGCGGTGCAGAACTGTGGAGAGCTTTGTGGGTGAGAGAGAAGAGTTTATACTGGACCCTGTAGCAAATGGGTAGCCAGTGTAATGACTGGCACAAGATGGAGGTATCGGTGAAGCGGCTGGACAGAAATATGACCCTGGCTGCCGCATTCAAGATGGATTGGAGAGGACAAAGTTTGGAAAGAGGGAGACCGATCAGAAGAGAGTTGCAGTAGTCCAGACGAGAATGAATAAGAGCGACAGTAAGTCTTAGCAGTTTCAAAGGTGAGAAAAGGTCGGATTCTGGAGATGTTTTTAAGATGCAAGTGACAGGAGCGAGTGAGTGATCGGATATAGGGAGTAAAGGAAAGTTCGGTGTCCGATATGACCCCAAGACAACGGGCATGCTGCTTGGGAGTTATGGTTGAACCCTCCAGGGTAATTTCGATGTTGGGTAGAGTGAGGTTAGTAGAAGGGAGAAACACAAGTAGTTCAGTTTTGGAGAGATTTAGTTTCAGATAGAGGGAGGACATGATGTTAGAGACAGCAGACAGACAATCCTTTTTGAATTAGAGTGGGGGTGATGTCAGGGGAAGAAGTGTATAATTGGGTGTCATCAGCATAGAGATGATACTGGAACCCAAATCTGCTGATTGTTTGTCCAATAGGGGCAGTGTATAGAGAGAAAAGGAGGGGGCCCAGGACTGAGCCCTGCTGAACCCCGATAGTAAGGGGACGAGGAGAGGAAGAGGAGCCGGCAAAAGATACAGTGAAGGAGCGGTCAGAGAGGTAGGAGGAGAACCAGGAGAGGGCTTTGTCATTGAGGCCTATGGAGCGGAGCATAGTGAGAAGGAGCTGGTGATCCACAGTATCAAATGCGGCAGATAGATCCAGGAGAATCAGCAGAGAGCAATGACCTTTGGATTTAGCTGTTATTAGATCATTAGAGACTTTAGTGAGGGCAGGTTCAGTGGAGTGTAAAGAGCGGAAACCAGATTGTAAGGGGTCAAGAAGAGAGTTATCCGAGAGATAGCGGATTAGACGGGAGTGGACCAAGCGTTCCAGGAGTTTAGAGATGAAGGAAAGGTTAGAGACAGGTCTGTAGTTAGCCGTGCAGTTCTGGTCCAGGGATGGCTTTTTAAGTAAAGGGGTAATGATGGCATGTTTAAATGAGGAGGGAAAAATACCTGAAGAAAGAGAGAGGTTAAATATTTTAGTCAGGTGAGTGGTGACCACTGGTGAGAGAGACTGCAGGAGAGGTGAAGGAATGGGGTCACTATTGCAGGTTGTAGGCCGAGCAGAAGTGAGGAGCTTGAAAACTTCTTTTTCTGAAACAGGCTCAAAGATGTCTAATGAGCTTGAGGTGCGGCAGGGAAGGGGATCCAGGCACTGAGGAGATTGGGCTGTACTAAGATATTCCTAGCAACCAGAAAGGCAATAATTGATAACCCTTTATAATGGAGTGGTGGCCAGAGCCTTGTTCCCAAAATGTATGTGGTTCCCAGTCACCAGAATCCCCAGCGATCAATAAGTTATCACCAAATTTTTTAGCTAGGTGATTACTAGTGAAGATGGAAATACCCATTTAAAGCGTTACATACCATGATACAGCAGACCATTTTGAATGGCTTGTGCTGTCTTATGTATAAGTGTTTCTTTCGCAATGCGAAAGTTAAGTGTCATGTGTTCTACATCTGTAAGTGGCTAAAGGATGTTAATGTATACAAAAGCCAAGGGTTTCGTCAGGCTATGAGCACACCTTTAGTATTTGCAGCAGACTTTTCCGGTGCAAAAAACAGAGTGTTACCATGTTAAATGCTGCTTAAATACACGCATTTTTGTATGCATTTTTTAATGTGGTTTAGTTGTATTTTTTTCCTGTTTGAATGGGTGAAAAACCACAAAACGGTGAAAGAATTTACATGCTTTACATTTGAAAAATGCTTTGAAAGTTCAATTCTACAAGGGAAAAACAGTTAGTCCTAGAACTCATTCTCGAATTCTGAATACGAACTTCTCACAGAAGACTATGTTACAGTACGAGTTCGGCAGCCCAGACAAAGCTTGTTGAAAAACGTGGGGTCCCCTCTATTTTTAATAACAAGTGCAGGCAAAGCAGACAGCTCTGGACCTTTCCCACACTATTCTCGTTCACCCATTTATTAATAAAATGATCCAATTAAGTAATCCACATTCATCTTTTTTGTCTCCGATGCCGATGGATAGCAATAAAGCTACCGCTATGCACAGGTGCTGGCTGGTGAATACTCTCGTCAGCATTGCCCACTCTCGCTGCTATCATCGACAGCAAGTGATACTGATGACAGTAGTAGTCATCAGCAGGCGCCTAACTGGTGGTAACCTTGTCACCGCCGCTCACAACTGCTGGCTCACCCACTGTACTCTGCGTAACAATGTGGGAACCCTGCGGCTGTGACCGGCGGTGACTTCAGTAATGTTACCACGGGTTAGAGCTGATGTTTCCCACACTGTCACACAGAGGACAGAATGGGAACTGCCTGATGTTTAGGCCCCCTATTCACTTTAATTGGGTTTGGGTTCGGGATCAAGTTCATGTACCGTTCTGGTACCCAAACCGAACTTTATTTTGATACAGTTCAGCCAAACCCAACAGACCCAAATATCCACTGGTCCTCCCATCCCCATTGAAAATTGCTATTTTCAATATGTTATGGACAGTGTCTCACAGGGTACATGACTACAGCTTGTTTATTCGATTTGAACCTTTGTGCTCATGGATATATGATTAGTTTCCACCGAATGGCTATCATGTTTTATGTGTACGGGCATTATCAGACTGTAGCAGAATCTCAAGTGCTGGATTGTAATTTTCAGCAGGTCACTATTGTTTTGCCAGTGATCTAGAAAACTTTAGAACTAACCCTTTCATAATGATTTCCACACATTTATGTTTAATCAAACTTAGAGTATTTCTGCGCATTAGCACAGATGAAATAGGACTGCAGAGTGATGCTGCTGTAAAGAAAGTCAAGTGATAGAAGATAAAGGTAAAAACTAATCTCTATTTTATTATGACTGCCAAATCATTGGCAAAAAGCAGCATCCTTTTATTTCAATTTTAATCATGCCTACATTTTAATACCATACTTCTTTTGTAATTCTCCTGGCATTCCTAGTGTATGTTCGTTCCAGCCAAAACACCGGACTAAATAGCTAAGAGCAGTTACACTATTCAAGTAAATCTCCGAAATAACAAATGATTGTAGAAAGGCGATGTACCAGTGCGTGTCTCTATTCCTTTCCCACTTTTTAGTTATCAGGTAAGCAATATAGTGGGCTGTAAAATAAGTCATAAAATGAGCCAGTTATAATGCAATAATCAGTGACCATCAGTGCTTGGAAAAATGAGTTTGCTCTCGCTGGCACTAAGGAGGATCACATGATTATTTAATTACAGCATCATTTTTGTCTTGTTGTTGCCAATATATCAACAATTAATTGGGCAAATAGAGGAAACTGCAGCCTAAATGAACCAAAATATGGATATGGAATTTTATATTTAACATTTAACAGGAAATTATACAATGAATGTTACGTTTACTGTCTTAAAGGGTTAGTCCAAATTTCATAGTTAAGTGTTGTTGGATAGTGCTTGTAAAAAGAAGCACTTTTGCAATTTACTGTTTGATAAAATTTGCAGCTGTTCTTGATTTCTTAAAGGTACCTTCACACTCAGCGTCGCTGCAGCGTCGCTGTTTGGTCGCTGGAGAGCTGTCACACAGACAGCTCTCCAGCAACCAAAGATGCCGGTAACCAGGGTAAACATCGAGTTACGAAGTGCAGGGCCGCGCTTAGTAACCCAATGTTTACCCTGGTTACCATTGTAAAAGTAAAAAAAAAAAACACTACATACTTACCTTCCGCTGTGCTTTCCTGCACTGACTGTGAGCACAGCGGCCGGAAAGCAGAGCGGTGACGTCACCGCTGTGCTTTCCGGCTGGCCGGCGCTCACAGCCAGTGCAGAGAAGCACAGCGCCGAGGACAGACAGCGGAAGGTAAGTATGTAGTGTTTGTTTTTTTAAACTTTTACGTTGGTAACCAGGGTAAACATCGGGTTACTAAGCGCGGCCCTGCGCTTAGTAACCCGATGTTTACCCTGGTTACCAGTGAAGACATCGCTGAATCGGCGTCACACACGCCGATTCAGTGATGTCTGCGGGAGATCCAGCGACGAAATAAAGTGCTGGACTTTCTGCAGCGACCAATGACATCACAGCAGGATCCTGATCGCTGCTGCCTGTCAAACTGAACGATATCGCTAGCCAGGATGCTGCAACGTCACGGATCGCTAGCGATATCGTTCAGTGTGAAGGTACCTTTACACTTTTATTTACAACTTGTTTCCTAGGAAAACGACCACTGCTGCTATCTTGTTTGTAAGCACTGTACTGCAGCTAACTGGCATTGAGAGATAAGAGTGTGATCCAGTGATACTACGAGTGCTTACAAGTTCAATAGAAAAAAGCTTGTAAGCACTGTGCATGTTCAGCCACTGGTGGTGGTCATTCAACTAGGCAAGGACCCGTATACAAAAGGAAAAAAAGTGCTAATATCACAAGAAGGGCTATACATTTTAATAAACAGTACATTTCAAAAGTGCTTGTTCTAACAACACTATCCAACAATACCCATCTATGAAGAAAAAAATAAACTTGAGCAATCTCCTATATTTTGGTTATGCATAGTTCACTATAAGTGGTGTCTGACTGATGTTCATGAATGCAAAAAGTTTCACTTGGCATTTTCCCTGTACAGCACGGCTCCCAAGCCGGCAATCCTTCACCGTGCAGGGTGAGATGTGGTGCTTTATTTACAATTATTGATCATACTGTACCAATATTTTCCACAGCAGTTCACAGGCTTTGCCATCATTCACTGTCCCCATCGGGGCTAACAGGCTACATTATTTATAATGTATGCATTTTTGGAATGCAGGGGAAACCAGAATAAGCAAAACCAAGCAAACAGAGCGAGGAGAAAACTGCATTGTTCTCATTTGTCGATTGGAACCCAGTACCCCAGTGCTGCAAAGCAGCAATGCTGATCGCCGAGCAATGGGGCTTTGTAGGGTAAATGATAAATGGTAAAGGAGTCTCTGTTTTTTTCCTCCTTTTTTCTCATGAATGCTGTGGGCAGGGCCGCCATGAGGGCATTACTGCCCTGACTGGCGGATGTGACTCGGTGAGCAGAAGGGGCGTGCATCGGGCCCCATCTCATCTGCTCACTGGGCCCCTACTGGCAGGCTAAACTGGGCCCTTAGCGGCGCTGCGGCAGTTTAATGCTATTGACATGTGGGTGCAGGCCCACGTCGGCACATAAATAGATACCAAACGGAGGCTGGCAGCTGACGTCAGCTGCAGCGCGCACGTCGTTAGCGTCTGACGTAATTGGAGGGGAGCTTTGCTGCAGGAGCGTGGCCAGATAAGAAGAACTTGTTTTGTTTTGTTTTTTATTGAGAGCGGCAATCCGTGGGCCTGGGGCAGACTGTGAGACAAGGGGGAAGACTGTGAGACATGGGGCCAGAATGTTGGACACAGGGGCAGAATGCTGGACACACTGGTAGAATGCTGGACATGGGGGAGGGGCAGAATGCTGGACACTGGGGCAGAGTGCTGGACACGGGGGCAGAATGCTGGACACAGAGGACAGAATGCTAGACACGGGGGGCAGAATGCTGGACACAGGTGGCAGAATGCTGGTCATTGGGGCAGAATGCTGGACATTGGGGCAGAATGCTGGACACGGGAGCAGAATGCTGGACATGGGGGCAGAATGCTGGATATTGGGGCAGAATGCTGGACATGGAGGCAGAATGCTGGACATGGAGGCAGAAAGCGAGACACAGGGGGCAGAATGGAGATACGGGGCATGATTGGAGACATGGGGCAGGATGAAATACATGGAGGCATGACTGGAGACACTGGGGGCATGACTGGAGACACTGGGGACATGACTGGAGACACTGGGGGCAGGATTGGAGACACTAGGGGCAGGATTGGAGACACTGGGGGCAGGATTGGAGACAGATGGGGCAGAATGGAGACACAGGGGGCATGATTGGAGACATGGGGCAGGATTGCAGACATGGGGCATGATTGGAGACATAGGGGGCAAAATTGAGATATGGGCATGATTGGAGACACAGGGCAGAATGGAGATGCGGGGCATGATTGGAGACATAGGGCAGGATGAAAGACATGGGGGCATGATTGGAGACAGATGGGGCAGGGTTGGAGACAGATCGTGCAGGATCATGGGGCAGGATGGATACGATGGAGACAGATGGTGCAGGATTGGGAGATCATATGGGGCAGAATGGATTCTCATGAGAGCAGGATGGGAGAACACATGGCTGAAGCCAGGAATGAGACACACGGGGGCTAGGATGGGGAATATTATTACCATACGGGCTAATTAAGGGATATTATTACTGCAGTGAAGTATTTATTTTATTTTTTGAGTATACTGTTTTAAATGGGAGGACGGTCCTGTTACTGTGTGGAATGATACTATGTCACCTTTTTTCGTCACGTGGTGTAATGTAGAAGTTGGGAAAAATTAAGTAATGTGTTCTGCAAGCGGAGCTCGAGATAACTCTGTTATTTCCTGCAGAGACGTGCCCTGGCTGGAAGAAGTGATAATGATCTGTGCTGGATGAAAGATGAAAAACAAAGATGAAGGACTTCACCTAGAGACGTCACTGGTGAGTCAGTGTGTAAGGCTACGTTCACACTAGCGTTGTGCGCCGCTGCGTCGGCGACGCGACGCACAACGCACCGAAAAACGCGTGCAAACGCACGCAAAAACGCTGCGTTTTTCGACGCATGCGTCGTTTTTTGACGAAAATCGGACGCAAGAAAAATGCAACTTGTTGTGTTTTCTTGGTCCGACGCTAGCGTCAAAAAAGACGCACGTGTCGGAAAACGCAACAAGCAAAAACGCATGCGTCCCCCATGTTAAACATAGGGGTGCATGACGCGTGCGTCGCCGCTGCGTCGCCCGACGCTAGCGCGACGCACACTAGCCGAACGCTAGTGTGAACGTAGCCTTACCTATACACTGACACTATACACTGTATACTATATACAGAGGTCCTGTGTATAATGTCACCAGTGATCACTGTATTACCTATACATTATATACAGAGCTCCTGTGTATAATATCACCAGTGATCACTGTATTAGCTGTACCCAGACACTGCATACTAAGTACAGGTCTGCTGTGTATAATGGCACTTATGGTGATAGTATTGTGGGTTTTTTTATTACTGATGAGTATTGTAGTATTCAGTCACTGTGGTGGTAATATGTGGTCTGGACATGGTGTTGTGGTATTTGTTCCTTGTATGTGGTATTATTTGGTCACTTTGTGGTGGTAATATGTGATCTGGTCATGGTGCAGTGGTATTTGTTCCTTGTATGTGATATTATTCTGTCACTGGTGGTAATATGTGGTCTGGACATGGTGTTGCGGTATTTGTTCCTTGTATGTGGTATTATTTGGTCACTTTGTGGTGGTAATATGTGATCTGGTCATGGTGCAGTGGTATTTGTCCCTTGTATGTGATATTATTTGATCACTGTGGTGGTAATATGTGGTCTGGACATGGCGCAGTGGCATTTGTTCCCTGTATTTGATATTATTCGATCACTGTGGTGGTAATATGTGGTCTGGTCATGGTGTTGTGGTATTTGATCCTTGTATGTGATATTATTCGATCACTGTGGTGGTAATATGTGGTCTGGACATGGTGTAGCAGTATTTGTTCCTTGTATGTGATATTATTGGTCATTTTAAAAATTGAAAAATAAAGAAAAATATACCTAAATTGTATTGCATATTTTAACAAATAATTAATAGGTTACAGTAGAGTAGGGCCCGGCCAAAAGTGTCTACTGTATTATGGTTAAAAACTTTTGGCCAAAACAAAAGCTGCCAGCTGTTAATGTGTGATAGGTGAGAAGTGGAGTTTTTCCAAGAGAGAGTGGTGGGACTGTGGACAGTTCGAGGGGTGGAGGCGGGGCTGGGGTGGAGCCTGGGCAGAGTTTCAAGAGGGCCCACAAAATGTTTCCAGTATGTGGCCCCGAAATTGATAGTGGCAGCCCTGGCTGTGGGTGCCAGTGTTGGAACCACCAATCAGGAAGTAATGGCATGCGCTCTCAACAAAGTGTGCAACGTTCCATAAGCCTTTCCTGTAATCTATTTATATGACCAAATGCAACAGTGGCAGGGCATGCCAAATTGTTCTTGAAATTATTCAATTCAGATAGAAGCTTAACGCTGCTGATGTTTATCTTATAACAATAAGAAAGCAACAATATAGGTGCCCAAGACCCATGGGCAAAGTAAAAAATAGCAATTATACGGTTAAAGATCTAGGTTCTGTGGTAGAGGTGGCTGGACAAAGTAAGGTTTGCCGATGAGGTAGAAGCCTGATCTCTGAGACCCCTTTTTCTCCTGAGATTGAAGGGTCCTAAGTGCTATTATAGCACTGTATTATTTTTTTACTTTCCTTGTACACCTGGTCGGCCCAATTCACTTAAATTGAGTTATACTATAATTGGCTGGGGAAGACATTGAAAGGGATGCAGTGCTAATCCAGCACTAAACCCTCTTCATTCGTAGGATTCCACGTACCTTAAGCTAATCGACTACAGCTTGTTTGCTAACAATACAAGTCAGGATAGGGAAGGCTTAGTTACAATAGCAACGGTCGCAAAGTTTGTCATGGTTTGCTAAAATGACACCTACACCCAAAGCTACTAGTTAAGTTTAGTGATTATTTTTTCCTGGAAAGAAACAATGGGAAACCCCAAACTAGCTAATGTAAGAGCACGCAACAATATGATTTGACTGTACAGCCATGGTCAAAAGTTTAGAGACTGAGATAAATTTTGGTTTCACAAAGTTTGCTGCTTAAGTGTTGATAGTTCTTTTTATCAGATATTTTTACTGAAATGCAATTACCGTATACTAATTTCATAAGTTTGTAAACTTGCATTGAGAAATACATCAAGTTTATGCAAAGACTCAATATTTACAATGTTGACCTTTATTTTTCCAGACATCTGTGATTTGCCCTGGCATACTTGGGTATCTTCTTCTGGGCCAAATCCTATTTTACGACAACCCATTTTTACCTAATCAGTGCTTGGAGCTTATCACAATATATGTGTTTTTGTTTGTCCAAATGCTTTTAAGGATTAATCTCAGGTTCTCCATAGTATTGAGATCTGTCGAGACTTCTTGCCATGGACACAAAATTTCAATGCCGTGTTCACCGACCCACTTAGCTATCAGTTGTGTCTTGTACCATAGTGGTTCATCATGGTGGAAAAAGCATTGTTCACACCAGATTGCTCACGGATCATTGGGAGAAGTTGCTCAGGGTGAAAGTTTAGATACCACAGTATTCTTGGTAACTTTGCAGGAAGTACAGGGATTGGACTGTAGAGGACTGGAGTAAAGTTGTTTTATTTGATTTAGCCCCTTCAGTTTGTTTAGGACATCTGAAGGGTTGATTTTCCAAAGATAAAATGGTGATGACTACCATAAGCAAAGAGCATAAGTCACAAGACAAAAGTTATAACTAAGTGCCGTGGTAAAAAAAAAAATTCTAATTTTTGTTCCATGCCCAGGAAACTTCCCAGGTCTCAAAAAGCAAGTGGACAAACAAAAAACAGAAACTGTGATAAATTCCAAGCACTGATTAAGCAAGAATTAGTTTCCTTCAGCCAGGTTTTGGCTCACAAGCTGATATCCAGATGCCAGGGCGAATTACAGAAGTCTTAGAAAATAAGGGTCAACACTGAGAATATTGCGACTTTCCATAAACTTGATGTATTTGTCAATAAAAGTTTAAAAACTTATGAAATGTTTATAATTGTACTTCACTAACCATAGAAACATTAGACTAAAAGATCGAAAAACATTGAAGCCACAAACGTTGTGAAAATCAAAATTTGTCTAACTCTGAAAATCTTTGGCCACAACTTTAATTTGCAGTTCTTTGGTTTGGATGAGTACATTTCTATTATAAAGGTGCATTTGAATATTACTGTAATACATTTAGTAAAAACCCAATAATGTACCATTTATAAAGAGGGAAAATACCTTTGATCGGGAAATGGGCCATGCAAAAGACAAACCAGAATTAAAACGTGTTAGTCTTCATTTCCTCCCGGTATCCACCCAGTTAGACAAATAAACAAGCAAATCTGCCTCTGATGACAGTTATTTCCACTGTTTGCTCTGTAACAAAAATAAAGAAATAAATGAAAAGCTTCGCTAATGTGCATTTGTCTGTAATGCTCCCAATTCAGTAGTCTACACTCTACAGCTGTCTTTCTGCTCACAATGTAAATGGCATGCTAAGCATGTGTTCAGAAAGGTATGATTTGCCTTTTCATTTGCAATTTAGTAATGCAAGTGGAACGCAGAGCAATGTTTTTCTAGTCTGTCATGTACATACCACTAAAATAGTAGGCCTCTTAGCTCGGAATAATAACTATGCTAGAGTCAGGAAGAGACAGGTTTTGTAGATTTCACCACAGGTAAATATTAAAATGCAGACACTGTTGGGTAGGGGCAAGATAATATGAGTGCACATGCACCAAACCACAACATAATGTTTATTTCAGGAAGCTGTTACGCTGTCAGCCAAACCATGCATACGTAAGATAAATAGCACCTACATGAGATTGTCATGCACATAACTAATAGACAAGATCTGTAATTTTATCAGCTGTATTCTATCTGGTATCTAAAATCTATTCTCTTCATTACTTTATGGGTTTTGCAGACTTGGTTACATCATAATTATTAAATTATTTTGTGAGCACCTGGAGGTTTTAAAGAAGCACTCCTATCAAAGTTTTTAAACTCTTAATATATTGCAATCATCATATAATATAACACTGTGTACTTACAATTGCTCATTTCGCCTTTCGACACAGCTAATTCTTCTCTTTATTTCCCTCCTTCCTCCCTACTGCCAGGGACTTTTGCAGTGACTTATGACTCGTACAGGGAAAATTGACCTCCTATTTCTACATAGAACTTAGAAGGATTCAGCTAGTCAGTTTTTAATCACTTTATGTCATAGACCTAATGGAAAAGAGAAGAATTATCTGGGTGGAAGGGCAGAATGAGCAATTGTAAGTACATAGTGCTATATAATATGGTGACTGCAATATATTAAGATGATAAAAAATTTTATAGGAGTGCTTCTTTAAAGACATTAGCCACTACTTTTGTTATTGATAGCCTATTCTTAGACTAGCTCATCAATATTTGATTGGTGGGTGTGCAACACCAAGCATCGA
This sequence comes from Ranitomeya imitator, assembly GCF_032444005.1. Classification (NCBI taxonomy): domain Eukaryota; kingdom Metazoa; phylum Chordata; class Amphibia; order Anura; family Dendrobatidae; genus Ranitomeya; species Ranitomeya imitator. The sequence goes on from NC_091287.1 coordinate 100,559,562, forward strand.
TGCCGATAAGATTTCATCTGCGCAGCCTAGAAGTTCTCAGATGCTGCCTGAACAAAGCAGCTCTGTCATTTCTATAGTGACCGTAGTCAGGTACTACAGATTCATTTGAATAGAGGGTGAATTTGTAGTACCTGGCCATGGTCACTATAGAAAAGAGATTATGTGTTCTTGCAGCATCTGAGAACTTCTGGCGATTGGTGAACATTGGTAACATGTGATCAGTGGAGGTTGCAAGGTGTTGCATCCCCACTAACAAGATATTGGTGTCCTATCTTAAGGATAGGCTATCAATATAAAAGTAGTGTCCACCCCCATTAATGTTTATGGCATTGTTTATCTGGTTGGTTCTTTGTGCTAATAGTATACAGTATATGCTATATTGATACAAATGTTGCTCCATAAATTCTGTTCTTTATGTACTGAATACATTTTCCGACTTGCCATTTATACAACTTCAGTGGTTTGCTTTGCAGCCAATATCTGGACATATGAGAACAATGAGGATATACTCTGTGACATTTTCGGAGGTCACTGTGCAGACGGGTGGAGGAGCACGAAGGAGCCGACCTGTCCTTTCCACTTAATGTGTGATGTCATTTGTTTTACGCTTTGTTCACACTGAGTTTTCAGAGGCATGATTTTCAAGGAGAAAAAAATGACTTTTTGGAGATTTTCTTTTTCTGAAAAGGTTTTGGAACATTTTATTTTTTTTACCTAAAGTGTTTTTTTTTTTTGCAGCCTTTTGATTTGACTGTGGCTGGTTTCAATCGGATTGTTTCAGTAATTGACATGCACTATTTTTTTCCACTAGATGTTTTTCAAAACCTTTTCAGGGAAAAAACTCTTCATATGAACAGCAAAGTGGATTTCCTTTGGAAATGAAGAGGAAGAGTTTTTTTAAAACTTATTTTAGTCTGTTTTTAAAGTGGCTTTTGGGGCACATACTTTCTCAAAACTTCACAGTAAACGTAGCATAAAGATATGTTCACAGTATGTCATTTTCTATTTTTCAAGCACAAGAGGCTTTAGGAGTGGCTTCTTTTCTTCTTTTGTAAACCTCGATCATCTTTTATTTGTATTGTTTTTTTATTTTCTGGGTACTTTTTCATCATTGTTCTCTGTCATTTTTATCAGTGGTGGTTTGGGGCTCATTTTACTGCCATTTTCCAGACATTTTTTAACTCAATTAAATAATGAAGAAAATGCTTTTTTAGCCTTCATATTGACTTCTATTGTAAAGTTTTGAGTGTCTTCCTAGTGGAAAACAATAGAAAAATGTACAAGATACTTATGACTGGCGTCTTAGAAAGCCTTAAGTGTTTTTAAAGACGTTCCAGAAAGTGTACGTATGACCAGCAAGTCCTTTTCCATACAAACTAATTGGACTGCTTTTTTAATAATTTTGATAATTTTTGACTGCATTTTTTTAGCTAACTCATGTTTTCTCATGAAGCAGAAAAAATGACACAGTGTGGACATAACTGTTCATTGTAAACTTGGCTGCTGCATACATCATAAATACGAAGACATCAGGACAAAACAGTCAGCACTGGCTATTGATTGTACTTTTCAATACTAAAAAAGCCATATTTTTCGATAGTTACGGATTTGGGCCAAAACATTTTTTCCATGCGATTTTGCGACATTCTTGAATGGGAACTGCAAGTTATATTGCAATCAAAATCGTTTCCGTATAATTTTGACTTTCTTATAACAAGATATTGGAATTCTTTAATAATGATTTAAAAAGAAACAACCAAATATTATCTGAGTTTCTGAAGGATAATCTATGCCCTGCACATTCAACTTATAGAACGCGACACCTTTATAGGCGATGTATGGCTTTATGACTGCTGCTAAACCTTTGTGATAGTCGTTAATGCAGTAATGAGATCTTTGATTGTAAGCATGATTATTATTATTTCTGGTGTCTGAATAATAAAATATCTTTTATGTGCATCCCAGTATGGTTGGTTTTAGCTGACAATACGATGGGTGGCTGGGTTTAGCTGACCAGGCTCCTTGGGCTTTCTATAAAAAAGTAGCCTTTGGACAGACGAGGCATTGCTGGGTTAGTGGTCAGTTATATGATAACCTTATCACCAGCTAATAATCTCCCTAAAACAGGCTCTAAAGGTACCGTCACATTAAGCGACGCTGCAGCGATATAGACAACGATGCCGATCGCTGCAGCGTCGCTGTTTCGTCGTTGTGTAGTCGCTGGAGAGCTGTCACACAGACAGCTCTCCACTGACCAACAATGCCGAGGTCCCCGGGTAACCAGGGTAAACATCGGGTTAGTAAGCGCAGGGCCGCGCTTAGTAACCCGATGTTTACCCTGGTTACCATTGTAAATGTAAAAAAAAAGTCCATACTTACATTCCGGTGTCTGTCGAATCCCTCGCCGTCAGCTTCCCGCACTGTCTGTGAGGGCCGGCCGTAAAGCAGAGCACAGCGGTGACGTCACCGCTGTGCTTTACGGCCGGCGCTCACAGTCAGTGCGGGAAGCTGACGGCGAGGGACGCGACAGACACCGGAATGTAAGTATGTAGTGTTTGTTTTTTTTTACATTTACAATGGTAACCAGGGTAAATATCGGGTTACTAAGCGCGGCCCTGCGCTTAGTAACCCGATGTTTACCCTGGTTACAAGTGAAGACATCGCTGAATCGGCGTCACACACGCCGATTCAGCGATGTCAGCGGGTGATCCGGTGACGAAATAAGGTGCTGGCCTTCTAGCTCCGACCAGCGATGTCACAGCAGGGTCCTGATCGCTGCTGCGTGTCAAACACAACGATATCGCTATCCAGGACGCTGCAACGTCACGGATCGCTATCGTTATCGTTGTTAAGTTGCTCAGTGTGAAGGTACCTTAAGTTTGCTGAAAAATTGTGCTTCATTCTGTAATGTCAGCTGTCTGAAATAATTGTAAAATAACTGCTAGCATAATACTTTATGTAATAATTGTAAAATAATTGTTTGAGTTGTAATGCTTTATATTAAGCTGTAATAAATGTAAAATAATTGCGATAGTATATATTATTAAATACCAAAGTCTGCACAGATATGCTGATCAGATGAATGTTTTTTCACACGGATCAAATATTCACGTAAAAAAATTAACATCATGCACAGCTCTCCATATTTTAGGAGACTCTAATTCAGCCCTATGGCATCAGATTTTTACAGCTACATTAGCATATATTAGCAATTTTATAAAAGCGAGTGAAAAAGTTTTTTTTGGTTAAACATAGCACAATTTTTGTATACACTCGTGAACTTAGCCTCATGGAAACGACATAATATTATAGCTTGCTGATCACTTATTGGGTATAACTTTCTGTAAACAGACCAAAACTTTAAGATCAGAGGCACAAAGACCCTTAACAAATAGCTTATGTTGTTATTGGCTGGTTGTATTACATAATGTTTTTTGACATGATTTTGAGAAGTTTTTTGAAGTTTTTTCCCCCTGCATAATTTTCTGCAGACTTTTGACTTGACAGTGTAAAGTTTTGAGCAGATTTAACAAGGAATCTGAATCAAAGACATGACATATAATTTATTTTTATTTTTCAGTGACGAGAATTTCAAAAATTCCTTGGAAGAAAATCCACTACATGAACAGCAATGTGTGTTACCCAATACAATGAATAGGGAGCAGATTCAAAGAGCATTTGAAGCTATTTTTTATATGTATTTTGGAGCGGATCCACTTCAAGAACTACATCTGTATAACCATACCCATATAATACCTGATTTGAAGAATGACTGCTTTTATTAAGTGATTGTGTTGCTATCTTTGTAAGTCAATTCTAGATTGCCTTTGATGTGTGCTTTGTGATGGAAATTTTTCCTTCTCAGCATCTATGTAATCTTTAAAAACCTCTTTCATTGCAGATTGTACAAAAGTAGGAGTAAAACATCATCAATAAAACCAAACTCAGTTTTAGACATAAAACTCATGTTTTGCTAATTAGATTGTATTTTAGACAATAAGATATATAAATACTGGTGTATTCTGGAGTGGTATGCCAGTATGTAACTTTACAATTTAGTTTAATATACTGATTCATCAACATGTTTTCTGTTTTACAGTCATACCTGCCTCCTAGCTCCAATGGCTGATGTTTAAACATTTTAAAGAAGCACTTCCATCTATCCTTTTTATTACATCTGTATGCACAAGTGCTTCTCACTAAATTTGAATATCATCAAAAAGTTAATTTATTTCAGTTCTTCAATACAAAAAAGTGAAACTCATATATTATATAGAGTCATTACAGTCCAAGTGATCTATTTCAAGTGTTTATTTCTGTTAATGTTGATGATTATGGCTTACAGCCAATGAAAACCCAAAATTCATATCTCAGTAAATAAGAATAATTAACAAAAAACTCCTGCATAGGCTCGCTAAGTATTTAGGTCTCTTAGCCTGTTTCAGTAGGTTCCACAATCATGGGGAGGACTGCTGACTTGACAGATGTCCAGAAGGCAGTCATTGACATTCTGCATAAGGAGAGTAAGCCACAAAAGGTCATTGCTAAAGAAGCTGGTTGTTCAGAGTGCTGTATCCAAGCAAAATAATGGAAAGTTGAGTGGAATGAAAAAGTGTGGTAGAAAAAGGTGCACAAGCATTCGGGATAACCACAGCCTTGAAAGAATTGTTAAGAAATGGCTATTCAAAAATTTGGGGGAGATTCACAAGGAGTAGACTGTTGCCAGAGTCATTGCTTCAAAAGCCACCACACACAGATGTATCTAGGACATGCACTACAAGTGTGATCTTCCTTGGCTCAAGCCACTCATGACCAATAGACAATGCTAGAAGCATCTTACCTGGGAAAAGGAGAAAAAGAACTGGACTGTTGCTCAGTGGTCCAAGGTGTTGTTATCAGATGAAAGTAAATTTTGCATTTCATTTGGAAATCAAGGTCCCAAATCAAAGTCAAGGCACACAATCCAAGCTGTTGAGGTCTAGTGTGAAATTTCCACAATCAGTGATGGGTTGGGGAGCCATGACATCTGCTGATGTAGGTCCACTGTGTTTTATCAAGACCAAAGTCAGTGCAGCCGTCTACCAGGAAGTTTTAGAGCACTTCATGCTTCCCTCTGCCAACAAGCTTTATGGAGATTGAAATGTCATTCTCCAGTTGGACTTGGCACCTGTCCACACTGCCAAAAGTACCAATACCTGGTTTAAAAACAACAGTATCACTGTACTTGGCTGGCCAGCAAACTCGCCTGACCTTAACCGAAGAGAGAATCTACAGTATAGGATATTGTCAAGAGGAAGATGAGAGACACCAGACCCAACAATGCAGATGAGCTGAAGGCTGCTATCAAAGCAACCTGGGCTTCCATAATACCTATACAGTGCCGCAGGCTGATCGCCTCCATAAAATTCCACATTGATGCAGTAGTTGATGGAAAAGGAGGCCCGACCAAGTATTGAGTGCATTTACTGATCATACAATTCAGTAGGCCAACAGTTCGGATTTAAAAATCATTTTTCAAGCTGGTGTTATAAATTATTCTAATTTACTGAGACAAAGACTTTTGGATTTTGATTGGCTGTAAGCCATAATCATCAACATTAACAGAAATAAACACTTGAAATAGATCACTCTGTTTGTAATGACTCTATATAATATATGACTATCACTTTTTGTATTGAAGAACTGAAATAAATTAACTTTTTGATGATATTCTAATTTAGTGAGAAGCACCTGTATATGTATATAATATAGTCCAAAATCAGGAGTGGAACATTCAGAGGAAAAGTATAATAGAAACACATCACCATTTCTGTATTTATCACCCACTCCTGGTTTTGGCTTACAAATACTGATGTGAAATAATGACCAAATACTAAACATGTGAACATGGCCTAATACTCACCTCCAGTGCCAGCACCTCTAATGGTGTCAGCACAGGCTTTTAAGGGGCTCGTGTGACATAGTTATACCATGTGAGCCCTGCAGCCAATCAGAAGCCACTTCCCTTCCCCTCCTTCGGACAAATATGACATAAGGAGGAAGTGAGAGAGCAGCAGAATCGGCTCCCGGTACCAACACTGCTGGAACGGTGTCAGCACTGGAGGTGAGCATTGGATGTTATTGTTTTACATGGTGGCAACATAGTGATTGAAAAGAGATTGTCCAAGTAGCGGGCAGCTCCTTTAAAGAGGTTGTACAGTCCAAATGAATAAGTCTGCAGCCGCCCTGCACACTCTATGTGACTGCAGACTTATGAATTCCCCTAGTCCACGCACTGTGCACTGTGGGGATTTGCCTTTTCTGACCCGGGACCGGAGGGTATGTATGTGTTATACATACTCCTATCCAGGGCCCATCTAGTGGGTGTGGCCTCTCTACATACATTTTTATTGAGTGATGCGGCTGTCTGGTGGGCATGGCCGACTAGAAGGCGTGGCTTCGCTTCATACAAGTGTATGGGCTGGGAGTATGTATAACACATACAGGTGCTTCTCACAAAATTAGAATATCATCAAAAAGTTAGTTTATTTTAGTTCTTCAATAAAAAAAAGTGAAACTAAGAAGGCTTATTCTGACTGTACATCTGTCTATTCCAAGTTTTTCATCAGAACGGGGCCATTAACTATACAGTGGGTACGGAAAGTATTCAGACCTCTTTAAATTTTTCACTCTTTGTTTCATTGCAGCCATTTGGTAAATTCAAAAAAGTTCATTTTTTTCGGATTAATATACACTCTGCACCCCATCTTGACTTAAAAAAGCAGAAATGTAGTAATTTTTGCAAATTTATAAAAAAAAAACCCTGAAATATCACATGGTCATAAGTATTCAGACCCTTTGCTCAGACACTCATATGTAGGTCACATGCTGTCCATTTCCTTGTGAGCCTCCTTGAGATGGTGCTACTCCTTTATTGGAGTTCAGCTGTGTTTAATTAAACTGATAGGACTTGATTTGTAAAGGCACACACCTGTCTATATAAGACCTCACAGCTCACAGTGCATGTCAGACCAATTGAGAATCATTCATGACAGTCAGTTTTTTAAATTAGTATTCATTAGCCTTCTGACTGAGCACTCAACCTCTTAGCCACAGGTGTTTTAATCGCAACAGGACCATTACCCCTCCACAGAGAGAGAGATTATAATCTAAGAAGCGGATTCACAGTAGGTTTCCATTCAGATGAAGACGTTTATTCTCAGCGAGGAAATGAAAGTCTAGGTCCTGGTATACGAGAGATGCTTTAATGTGGCTACCAGGTACACATGAATTGGCCAATTTATGCGCTAAACGCTTTCATTTTTTCATATTTCTAATGCAGTAATGCAGTTCAATTTTCATGTTTCATGTTTGCATGTTTTTGGCGCCGCAGTGTGCTGCCTTATTTGTTTAACTGTATACGAGTTGGTGACTCTAGGTTCAGCACCTGTTCACACTTAGTCTATGTTTGGATGTGACGGTCAGTTTTTTGAAAATAGAATTGTGGCAAGGCACAGATCTGGCCAAGGTTACAACAGAATATCTGCAGCACTCAAGGTTCCTAAGAGCACAGTGGCCTCCATAATCGTTAAATGGAAGAAGTTTGGGACCACCAGATGTCTTCCTAGACCTGGATGTCCAGCCAAACTGAGCAATCGGGGAGAAGAGCCTTGGTGAGAGAGGTAAAGAAGAACCCTAAGATCACTGTGGCTGAGCTCCAGCGATGCAGTAGGAAGATGAGAAAAAGTTCCATAAAGTCAACTATCACTGCAGCCCTCCACCAGTCAGGCCTTTATGGCAGAGTGGCCCGGCAGAAGCCTCTCTTCAGTGCAAGACATATGAAAGCCTGCATAGAGTTTGTTAAAAAAACACATGAAGGACTCGCAAACTATGAGAAATAAGATTCTCTGGTCTAATGAGACAAAGATAGTCTTTTTTAGTGATAATTCTAAGCGGTATGTATGGAGAAAACCAGGCACTGCTAAACACCTGCCCAATACAATCCCAACAGTGAAATATGGTGGTGGCAGCATCATGCTGTGAGGGTATTTTTCAGCTGCAGGGAAAGGACAACTGGTTGTCGTTGAAGGAAACATGAATGTGACCAAGTACAGAGATATCCTTGATGAAAACCTCTTCCAGAGTGCTCTGGACCTCAGACTTGGCCAAAGGTTCACCTTCCAACAAGACAATGACCCTAATCACACAGCTAAAATAACAAAGGAGTGGCTTCAGAACAACTCTGTGACCATTCTAGACTGACCCAGCCAGAGCCCTGACCTAAACCCAATTGAGCTTCTCTGGAGAGACCTGGAAATGGCTGTCCACCAACGTTCATCATCCAACCTGACAGAACTGGAAAGGATCTGCAAGGAAGAATGGCAAAGGATCCCCAAATCCAGGTGTGAAAAACTTGTTGCATCATTCCCAAGAAGACTCATGGCTGTACTAGCTCAAAAGGGAGCTGCTACTGAATACTGAGCAAAGGGTCTGAATACTTATGACCATGTGATATTTCAGCTTTTCTTTATTATTAAGTTTGCAAAAATTACATTTCTGCTTTTTTTTCAGTCAAGATGAGGTGCGGAGTCTACATTAATGAGAAAAAAATGAAATTTTTTGAATTTACCAAATGGCTGCAATGAAACAAAGAGTGAAAAATTTTAAGAGGTCTAAATACTTTCCGTCCCCACTGTATATAACTTTGCAGATGCTGATTATACGGACTCAATACAGATAGGAAAATAAGAACTAAGAGCTTTACTGTAGTTTACCTATACATCTTCCTTCATATTCAGTTTGAGCCTTAACACTTTGCTTGTCCCAGGAAAAGCCACAGGAAGATATCTGGTAACTAATTCTCTGAATAATGTGGGTGGATCTGAGGCAGAGAAACACATTGAACCGAGAAGAAGATATAGAACTTTTCTTGCTCATGGACAGTGATCAGTAATGCATTTAAGTGCTGTAATACCTGGTGCAACCCATGGACAAGAGTGGAGCTGTTTCTGGAAAGAAAAGAATCCTGGAAAACTGCTATAATGGGATTCCTATATTAATCTATCACATTACTATCAGACTACTAAGAGCCCAGGAGACTTGCTCTGAAAGCACAGAGATCAGTTGTGTCATCTTTTTTTATCCAAATTATTTATGATTAAAAAATGGGGAACTGGGCATGACTCCCAGATAAGTGAACACCTTTACAACTATGCAGGGTTGTTTCTGCTTGTAAAGGAGGCTACTATCATAGTTATATACACATGTTATATAAGCCACTTTAAGGGAACCTGACAGTAGATTAATGCTGCAGGAAGGACGGGCAGCATGGATCAGACACTGGCTGCACTATTGCAATTATGTATGTGTTACTCTGAAATACTGCAGCATTTCAGAGCCAACATACTTTTACCATTCATTCCAGATGACTAGCCCAAGAGGTCAGTTCCCGGTGGCTTCTGCCCACCCTCTGTGTGTGTATAAGGGGAGACCTGTCAGTCTAAGAGAATGTTGCACCATGAATCGGCCTCTTGGACTTGTCATCGTAGACACATTGTCCCCGATCATCTTTAAAAGGTACGTTTTCTGTAAAACACCTCAATGTTTCAGAGTAAAACCACCTACAAGACTACCATAATGCAGCCAGTGATGGATGCATTTTGCCCATAGATCGTGCAGCATGCAGGTTCCCTTTACCGTCTCTGCAGTTTTCTACCATGTTCTTTATCTGGAATCTCAGCCGAATACAATATGGATATACTTCATAGAAAAGTAAAACTCAGGGATTTCAAGGGATTTTATTTTTAAATTGTTGGTACAAATCTTTTATCCCTGTCACTGTATATCTCTTTTCTCAAAGTATCCTGAAAACTACTGCTCATGGGGATAATCTATGCTAACAAAATGATTGTTTCTGAAAATCTGTTCCATTTGTCAGAAAATGTATTAGACACACTAAAACACTAAACGGCTTGTGTGATTCCACCTACAGCAAGATGTAAACTGCAAAGAATTCTTTGTTTTGGGAATGTAATAAACACAAAAGTGATCATTCCAATTGTACCGTGTACTGTATGCCGTCCATCACTTATCAGCCTGTCAGGTGGCATCACAGCTCCTCAGTCCATTACTTGGAGGTCTCTGTGCATTTCTACATCCATGTGTATGTTACCATCAGATTATTTTTCCTCAGAAGTCATCCCAGTTAATCTTACTTGCGTAGGGCCGGGTCCCACAACCGTAAAGTCTCTCATCCGAGAAAATCAAGTCAAAAATGCTAATGACACTCTGATTGGAGTTTGATCAGTGTCAGCATAGAGTAATCTGAGTCTATTGATGGATTCGAAACATGTTGCGAGGAGAAGATGGAGAACAAAATTTCTCCATCTTTCCATTGTGTCAGTGCTTGGAAATCGGACTGCACTCATCTGAGTGCAGACCAATTTTTTCCACAAACTCCTTGACTTGCATGGCCGAGTGCGATCCGAATATCAAATCAAACTCAGCCATACTGAAATAACATTGGTCTGAGTACAATTTGATATACTGTCGGATCGCATTCGGACAGAAAATAGGGTGGTGTGAGTGAATCCTTATATGCCACCATTAATTCCACAAAGCTTTACAGGCATCATTATCACTGTCCCGATTGAATCTCACAACCTAATTTTCCTATTAGTATCTCTTTGGAGTGTGAGAGAAACCCTACACAAAAGTGTCAAGAACAAACTTCTTACAGAAGTTGTCCCTGAGCAGGTTCGCTCATCACTAGTCCAGACCTAAAATGGTCGTGCGTATAGATGACGAACACACTGAAAACTGATATCAGAACGCACATAATATAAAGGAGCAGTTCCCATTATAAAGCCGCATAGAGGAAATTTCTTGTTTTACAATTCCTTATAGTAATCACAATGGCTCCAATCTGTAACTTCATGTACCATCCTTTGTGTGTGATACTTACATTAAGGCTAGTGCTGTACAAAATCATTTCAGGAAAATTCCATGTCAACTCAAACATACCATCATGTTATTAAAATTCCAATGAGATAATTATAACCCTCACAGGGGAAGAGAATTTACCTTCTTTCAAGCACAAACAAAATATTTTACAGGCATGAAAATTCCGCTAAGTAGGAAATTACTAAATCTAAAATTAAGGTAAAATTCTTTAAAAATCACAATAAACAAGTAACTTGATACATGAAAAAAAGAATAAATAAATTAGGTTTTCCTCTCACAAGAAGTAATGAGGTAGTGTGGCACTTCTTTTTAACATGGTTTTGGTGGTGTTTTTGTGGCTCTATTCAGATGTAAACCACTGTCCCAGCACAAATTGAAAGGAATCTTATATATAATGGTGGATGCATCTTTCTGTCCGATGCCGGGATGATCGGTGCCTGCGCAATGTAGCACCAGAGTCAGCGCATGCACATACCGCACTACGGCGCCATGTTATTGAAGACACTGTGTACGCGAATTCGCAGACACAGTGTCTTCACAAAAATGGCACCGGACAGCGTGGTATGTGCACTCGCTGACTTCTAAGATATTATATTTAAGAATTTTACTACTTCAACATAGCAAGTCGCACGTGCCAACCATCGCCATTACCCCTATGACCAGCGCGTGTGCACTGCTATGTTGATGTTGTAGTACAATACTTTAATAAAATGGTGCCGGAGTCAGCAAACGAGCATACTGTGATCTTAGGTGCCATTTTATTGAAGTCAATGTATAAATGTACCAATAAAAATGCTCGCCACCTAGGCATAGAATAGGTTCAATAGCTAGCTATTATATAATCAAAGCAGATCTGTCACCAGTTTCCAAAATAAAAACTGGATAGATTATTAAGTAGAACTGTTAGACCTGATGAGGCTGGTTAATTTACTGTACTTTGAAAATCCATGTCAGAATGACTGTATAATTCATTCTGAAAGTTTCTGCCCACCTAGTCTCTGCCCACCTGGGCTGACTGACAACTCGTCAGTGTCCCTCCTTCCTGTGTCTGAGATCTCACACTGCTCAGTACAAGCCACAGCTGTCAGTCAGGCTGGATGGGCAGAGACTGAATACACTTGGGACTCATGAACTTTTATTGTATAGCAGGATTCATAAAATGCTAAACAAAATATCAGGATTATACAGCCATTTTGATATGGATTTTCAAAGTAAGCATACCCACTGTTAGGGTTGGCGGAACGCACCGAATATATTTATTAGATGGGATTGGTGCATTCGCAACCCGGGATCCACCGTGCAGGAAGGAACCTGCTGCTAAGTAAATGGCGGCACTATATGGCGGTATGAACCAGCTCTGTTAGCTTCACAGAGCAGCCGAGAAAGCAAAGCTCTATGCCCTGTTAGACTTTCACAGAGGCACAGGCTAACTACCCAAATGAGAGCAGTCAGTGGTCATGCATGCACACAAAACTCCTCGACGGAGGAGCCAGCATTCTAGGGGCTTATTTCAGCCGGGTCCCTGAACACATACAAACGCATGACCACACTGGCGCAAAGCACATAACTTAGGAAGATACTAGCGCATGGCCGTGCGGCCATGCGAGCCTTAAATAGTTGCAGCACGTACAAGACCTTCAAAGAAGGAACAATGGAGTTGCTGCAGTACCTGAGTATGTGACCCTAGATCTCCACTGAGAGATTTTGCCCTTGGCATGCTCAGAGTGCAAAGCAGGACTTAGTCCTAGCACCTACAAGGACCTTCCAAGAAGGACCAATGGAAGTTGCTGCAGTACCTGAGCATGTGACCCTAGATCTCCACTGAGAGATCTTGCCCTGGACATGCTCAGTGTGTGCAAAGCAGGACTTAGTCCCAGAAAAGCCTGCTCGCCGCAGATCAGTGCAGGGTACAATAGCAGAGCCTGGAGAGGCAGCGGTAACCTTTTGCACAGTATCAGTCTCAGTGAGACGCTGGGAGCGACGTCTCCGCTGAGCAGGCTCCAGTGCGGCCGATGCAGAATGGGGGACCGCAGCAGACAAGGATCGAGATTCCCCCTGTGCAGCAGAGGAAACTCGACTCCTAACACTCACCTTTTCAGGTTTAAGACAGCCATTTAATGATGTATGTAGCTTGTATTGTGAAATCTGATGACAGATCTGCATTAACCCATTGAAACAAAATTAAATTCATGATTGCCAGGAGCTGAGCTCTCTCCACAATACATTTGCTGGTTTTGACTTAGAAATACTGAGCTAAAAACTAAAAAAACTCACCAAATACTGAATGTGTGCATGAGGCCTAATAGGGCAACAATGCCAAACATCGTCAGATGTGCTCTCTGAAGAAGAGCCTAGCTGTGCCCCTGCATTCACATCTTGTAGTAACTGTGCAGCAGAAAGTCATTCTGTAAAGTCATAAAACATTTAGCTCTAGGAACATTTTGCATGAACTATTTCAATGGGGAGAGCAGTGGTGGAGCTGAGACAAGCATTTGTGGAGGGAGTGTGGCTAGTGATGAGTGAGTGTGCTAGTTACTCGAGTTTTCCGAGCATGCTCGGGTGTTCTCCAAGTATCTTGGGCGCGGTTGTAGATTATGTTTGTGTCCCAGCAGCTGCATGATTTGCGGCTGCTAGACAGTCTGAACACATGCAGGGATTGCCTGTTTGTTACTGAATACCCACATGTATTCAGGCTGTCTAGCAGCTGCAAATCATGCAGCTGCAGGGACATAAACATAATATGTTAATATAATCTATTATTATTTATTATATTAAAAAAATGAATAAATAAATGTTCAAATCACCCCCCTTTCAAAATAAAGCAATAAAAAAAATCAAACATACACATATTTGGTATCGCTACGTTCAGAATTGCCCGATCTATCAAGCTATAAAAAGAATTAATCCAATCAGTAGACAGCGTAGCAAAAAAAAAGTAAAAACCTCAGAATTACATTTTTTTGGTCGCCCCGTAGGGGTGGAGCTGCATATTCATCACTGTAATGAGCGGTACCACGTGACCGCTCAAACAGGAGAAGCTGTGGCGAGGAGAGGAAGCAGCGAGGGAGCCGGGTATTTTATTAACAGCGGGGGGTGTAGGGGGGCGCACAGGGGGTGGGAGGGGGTTGGGGACAAGGATCTTTTTTTTAAACACCAAAAAAAAAAAAAAAAGATTTTTCATATCTTCTCTCCAGCGAACGCTGCTGGAGAGAAGAAATGAATGGCGGCTTCAGCACCAGATGCAGGGGACAGTGCTTAACTGTAGCGCTGTCTCCTGCACGGTGCGTGTGGTACCCAGTCGGCACACGGGCGGCACACGGGCGGCACACGGATGCCGCACGTGTGCCACACTGATGTGCCACGTGAGCACATGGACACACGGACACGGATAATTCCGGTACCGATTTTTCCGCTACCGGAATTATCTGGACGTGTGGGACAGGCCTTATACAGTATACTTACAGCACAAGGGAAATGGGACACTATTTATTTGTAGGGTGCTATGGTGTGGAAACACAGCAGCCCCTCGCCCATGACTACCACCCTGTGCATCTTACACCAGGTAAATCTGGGCTTTGAGTGTGAACAGCCAAACATCTAATGTTTATGGGGACTCATGATTTTGCGCCAAAGATGAAAATTATTAGGCATGTCATATTACAACTACTGATCCTTTTTTTATGGCTTCTAATTGGTGTCTGGCAGCAGTTTACTCCCCACTGCAAACACCTACACCTGTCACAGAGCCCAGCCTGACAGATGCATTTACATCAACTGGCGACTTTATGGCAAGTGTTCCTTTGAATATCGCAAACAAGTCAGTTGTGGTTCTAGTGTCAACCACTTGGTTATGTGGTAGGGTGAATTGTTAATATGACCCCCTTGTCGCTCTGCAAATTGTAAGACATGGATGGACAAACAATTGTTACATTTGGAAGCCAAATCAACTTGAAATAGCAGACCCTCAGTAAGTATTTTTATAGATTTAAAGGGAACCCGTCACTATGATAATGCATCCAACCTGCAAGCCCCATGTTATAGAGCAGGGAGAACTGAATAGACTGATAAATAGTTTTGTGAGAAAAGATTCATTCATTTAATCCTCTGCTCTCTCTGGGAAATTTGGTCCAGTGGGTGGTCCAATGAGTGACTGACAGCTTTCTGTGTATAGTTGTGCATTCAGAGGTGGATGTCAGTCACTATGAACAATTATACACAGAAGCTGTCAGTCACTCATAGGACAACACACATGACTGAAAATCCCAGTAATAGCATGGGATTAAATGTTTAAAACTCAGACTATACTGAATCATCTCTCACAAAACTACATATCCACATTTTTTTAGTCATTTTATTTAACATGTTGCAGGAAACAGTAATAATATAATACTAAACACGAACAACTAAAAAAAGACAGTCATACATAGTATTGCTACAGCATAAAAAAATGTGTACCAAATAGATGGTTAATTCTCTATGGTGGAATAAGACTTCTGGACTGAAAAACAGAGTCGCAAACCACAATCAAAATGCCAGAGGGAATATCGACACTGACTTTCTGTCTCATACTGTGATGAGAGAACAGAGAAAATGTAGAGGAGCAGAAAAAGAAAAATCCACACACAACAGAATGTAAAAAGAAGCAAATTAAAGTGCCGCAGAACTCAGGGCCTAGACTTGGAAAACAAGCTATCCAAGGACACCAGACCATGCAAAATTTTTCTGAGTTCCTTCTATTATGAAATATGACTTATGGTATTAGCCAACATTTTCCACCAATTAATTGTGGGAGCTTTCTCAGCGATCCAGTGGAAAGCGAGTGTCTTTTGGCTAAAAATAACATTTCTCAGAAAGATTCTGGTATGATGATGCCATTATTCTTTGTCTAATAACCCAAACAGTGCCAGCTTAGGTTAATGCAGCGCCCCAGAGTCCTGGTTTGTTGCAGTAATGTTATTCTTCCACCAGGGAGAGTGATGTTACGTCTGAAGGCAATGAAAGAGATCTTCTGTCCAGGTATCACAACCACAAAACACACTTCACACTCCAGTCCGCCAGGGGGAGCTAAGCTTCTTTCTATTAGGGCACTCCTCACACTTGGGTAAAACTGGCGGGTTGGTTAGGAAGTTAGTGAGAACGAGGAGAGGAGAGCAGACGGAGGTCTGTGGGAGAACGAGGGTACACGGAGCTGCGCCTGTCCCACGTGCGGCAGCATCCAAAGAAAGAGACATTGAAAGGAATTGTGTTGCAGTGAGTGAGCAACGAAATCATAGCAACAGGAGAAGAATATCAGAGGGAGACCAGCTAGAAGCAGGCTGCCTCCTTCTGAAGCGCAGTGCCGGTAGCCAGAACACCGAGGGAGTAAGGATCTCTATGCCGTTACTTCAGAGACTGGCAGGACACTTAATTCCACGTTAGCTGCCCGACCATTTTACCCATGAGGCAGGGTGGCAACTTGTGGGGGCCGGGGCGTCTCTAGAGTTCCTGTAAAAAAGCCTCAGGCCACCAGTCATACGGGTTTGTCCTATCCGTCAGGGGGACAGAGAGAAGAGACTAAACATCTACAATAGTTGTGTGAGGACCTTAGCGAGTTGCTCAGCAGGGAGCTACTACAATGCCCAGGTGCGAGAGGAAGGCTATTGACTTCCACCTGGATAAGGGGACTCTGGATTTACCTTCAGACCGGCCAGACTCTGCCTACTCCGTGGTCCCTACCCTAGACTGTGGATGCTGAAGCCTTCAGTAAAGGTAAAGAGACTGCAACCTTGTGTCCTCGTTATTCACTGCACCTTACATCATCCACCATCCACCATCTACACTCTGGGAAGCCCTGGGGACATACTTCACCTCTGGGAAGGTATACCATCTAGCTGCCATAACATCACCCCAGCGGACCCCTAAGCAGCGTCGGTCACCCTGACCGAATACCACAGGTGGCGTCATGAACATTATCCCTTTAAAGACCAGCCTCCCACAACTTCAATGGACCTCCCGAGGGCCACAGACCGGGTCAGCCACCGTGACATCCCCACTGAGAACCGAAGGGGCCCGGCTCCGAGTAACCCCCAGCCATTGGGGGCTCCAAACTTTGGCGTCACAAACAGGATCTACTTAAGCCTGAAAAATCGGGTCATGTGCGCCTAAGGACTGTGCTAGAATCGTATTTGAACTGTTTCCGCTGAAAGACTGTGTATTGTTATTTGCCGCCAAGATTCCCGCCAAAACCGCCGCCATTACCGCGCCACGATATACTAACCAATCCAAAGGGGGGGCAAGAAAGTGGCTAACAATGATAACAGTGAACAAAAAAAGAAAGAAAAAGGAGCCACTATACAATTTGCACACAACCAGTCAAGTATATGAAAAAAGGAACAAATTTATTGGTAACAAAAGTGTTAAAAACAATTAAAACCAATACACAGAAAAACTCCCCCATGGGGCCTGTTCAAAATGATTCCTACATAAATAGCGTAAATGACACACATAATGCTGGACGCAAATACAGATCCTAATGCAATACACTGCTGGGAACAATATGGAACACATATACAGTTATAGAAAACATATGAGCTTTTTCTTTATATATAAAAAATGTGCTGAATCCCGATAGAAAGATAAAGGCCAGGTCCCTAATACGCTGCTGATGCACATATTTAAGTACCAAATATAACAGGGCATCAGCCCCAATGCATGATGAAAAAGTAGCAACTACTGCCCATAGCCGGTATAGCAGCCATGGAGACCCTGATAGAAACGCCACCCCAGCAGTGTGCAAAAAGTTACCCAATGATCACCTAAAATAGGGAGGGTAACCCAAGCGACCAGTGTGCAGAACAGGACCAGATGGTGGGAGAACCCAACGCGTATCGCGGTTTCCAAGACCGCTTCGTCAGGGGAAGTAGCTTACCACCAAAAGCAGCGTCCTTTTATATCAGAAGGCACGGTCATGAGTGAGCACCAGTGTGTGGCCTGCCCTGGACAGGAAACAATGAGACCGGAACTACATAGTAGGAGGAGGTCAGGAAAGCCGGCATGATAGCGCCTGCGCAGAGAGCAGGAGACGCCAGAAGTGGGCAGACGTCTCTGCCCACACACTGTTCCAATGCGTACGCGCCAATTGTAAAGCCAGCGGTCCGCATAGAAACAAGAGAGAAGGAGCAATAAGCCCCCCACAACTTCAACGGACCTCCCGAGGGCCACGGACCGGGTCAGCCACTGTGACATCCCCACTGAGAGGCTCGGCTCCAAGTAACCTCTAGCCCTTGGGGGCGCTCCATTAACACAGCATAGAAATAGACAATATGAAGGACAGTAACCCCAAGAACATTAAGCCAAAGGGAGGCGATTAAAGAGGAGCAAACCCAAACCGTAAAGTTTGGGGTTCGTATCGGACATCAGTGCTGAACTCCGAACACAGCCTTTTCCTTGAACTCCCTTTTACAATTCGGGAATTCAGAAAGAGAGAGAGAGAGACTGAGATAGGGAGATATTTCCCAGCTACGAAGTTCGGGTCACCAATGACTTCTAAGGGGTTTGGGTTCAGGTACTTTGGATCAATTAAAAAAAATACAACAATATTGGTATTATTTACCTGGTTATAATAATTAAGCCCCACTGATTTATAAAAACACTATATAGCAAGTTCAGCTACCTGGTAGGGCCTTGGGATTCTGCCGGGGTTTCTTAAGTCCCCCATATGTATCAAAGGCATCTGAAACTGCCAATTTTGGCAGGAACTGGCACCCATGTCATGTATGTAGGGTCCTCTTGACTCATGACAGGGAGAGAGAAGGGTCAGACAATTTCAATTTGAACACCTATTTTGTTAGGTACTTGCACACGATAAGCCACTGTGAGAGGTTGTTTCCCCATCTCCCCATTGAAAATACTTGCCAAGCCGTGCATTCTTGTTTATGGGGTAGACAGGAGAAATAGATGTCATTTGAATAAGCGTTCAGCCCACGACTATCTCTTGTGTATGGGCACCTACTTGCAAACATTTTTTGTGATTTTTTTTTAATACCTTTTTTGTCAATTGATCACAGTCATTTAGATATAATTCCACTCCTTGCTTTATGCAGATGTATATACAGAAGCCATTAATGTCCAGTTCTTTAGTTGGATTAGGGAAACACAATGAAATCCATAGAAACAACTGATCTGTGGGTTTAGATGGGAATTTAATTGTGCTTTTTGCTCCACACAAATGTATCTGAAGAGATGTGCATAATAAAACCCATTTATTAAAGAGGAATTTCACTAGTAATCTTATGGACGCAATTAAAGTATACTTTTATCCATTACGTTTAAGAACAATGGGTCAGATTTATATATAGAGAGCAATCCACTTAAGCAGCATTTATTGTATCATGTATGATGATCACATGGGATCAACTCTCAGGAAAAACTTTTGATAAAGTTTCCATTACAAACTACCCCCATTACATGTACTTGTTGTATTAACCCCTTACTGAAAAAATAACAATAGATTTCACATTACTATTCCTTATATTATGTACTTGATAGCCCTGCCTTCTTTGTATATTTAAAGGAAACATATCTTCTATATATTTTACTAATTAAAGCAAGCTACTGATAAATATGTGTTTAATAAAACTTTTTTTCTGATGATAGAATTTTACTCTATTTTCTTACCTGAACTGAATTTAGAAATGTGCTTTTGTGCCGCCACTTAGAAAACAAAAGATTGGGAATGACTCATTGACTTTTCAGGGAGAGAGTTCTAGGAATGCTCTGTGTCCTTTGAAGAAGTCACTCGGTATGTGTCCATGTTCAGGATTGCATCAGGATTTGGTCAGGATTTTATGCAGGTAAAATCCTGACCAAATCTGCACCTGAGGTCACTGGCAGGTCACCTGCGTTGTCCTTGAGTTTCTTCTGCAATGTAGGGACATGCTGCATTCTTAAAAGACGCGCCACATGTGCGTTTTTGCGGGTATGCAGCATGCGTCTTTTAATGCATAGTGGAGACGGGATTTCATGAAATCCCCTCCACTATGCTGTAACATCTGGACGCTGCGTTTTTGACGCTGCGGCTCAACGCAGCGTCAAAAACGCAGCGTTTCCTGAACGTGGAAACATACCCTAAAAAGATGGGGAGCAGGTGAGATTTCATGATTTAAAAAAAATAAAATAAAATAGTAACATGAACAAAAAGAAAGTAAAACAACAAAAGCTCTTAATAAATTTGTTTAATATAACATCTTTATTTAAACAATAGGTAAGATTCAAATAAAGGTTCCTTTTAACGGCTTCAGACTTCTCTTACTCTGAATTGTTTTTAATATATTTACAATAGTAGGACTCTGAGTAAATGTACTGCTAGTTTTTAACACTGTACTATAAACTTCAACCCTGACAGGTTGTCTCCTATTTATATCAAGTTGATGACGGTTGTAATTATTTGGGTACTATTACTTGGGTACTGTGTAAAACTGTTATGTGGGCACTATATTTGGTGCACTTCTTCTGATGCTGAATTTGAAATGTCTAAGGCACACTGTTTGTGAAGTATTATGACTAGAGATGAGCAGACCTGAAATCAAAAGATCGGGGTTTGTACCAGACAGTTAAGTGTCCGGTGCTAAACACGGATTTCTCACGGAAGCCGGTGCAATGTTCAGAGTTCTGGGGGAAGGCGAGAGAGAGAATTTTCCTGCTCAAAAGTTCAGGTCCCCATTCTATTCTGGTACCAGATCCCGAACTTCCACAGGTCCACTCATCCATAAGATTCATAGCACAACAATTGAACTCACTTGTCACGGCACTGTTGCAGGAAATCCTGGGTGCCCTAGCTACCACTAGCACCGTAGCTATCACTGCTCCCCGGATTACTTCTGATGGTGAAGATGCTGGGGCCACGTGCCTTTCTGAGCTCCTGAATCAGCCCTAATCTGTCCCCTCCCCCACCCTGGGAAGTGGGGAGTAGTAGTGTACAAGAATACACAAACCAGACTAACAAGGGAAGACATATAGGGATAAATGAAAATACCAATCATATAAATATGCACTTACAAACAACACCAGGAAGTAAAGAGAAGGAGAAACTGAATAGGAAAGGATGAGGATATGCACACAGAGAAATCACCAGGCAACAGTCTTCTGAACAACATTCCAAACACCTCCTAAAGCAACAAACACCACCAACTTCAGAACCAGGCAGTATCAAACTAACACTAGCAATCCCTGATTGCTGGAGGCAAGTACAGGATTTATAGCAGAGGGGAGTGGCCAAAACTGAACAGCAGAGAAAATCAAACCAGGAAAGCTCCAGGAGCTCTCAACTGAACATAATAACCCCGGCGCTGCTAGCAAAAATCTGCACTGTTTAATATGATAGTGAAGTACTTCTAAGCAGTGCAGGAATACATGAAATCAGACACTATGGTCTTCTGGCTCCTCTCTATTGTGGTAAACCCTTATATAGCTTGCTCTTAGGCAGCTTGGCCCCAGGCATTAATGTAGCGGCTCAATCATAAGGACGATGGAGAGTAAGTTATTGACACCCCTGTTCTGAAAACATGTCTCTGAAGTCAGACAGGTATTCAGGCAGAGGTTGGGTACCCAACCTGGCTAGCTGGAAGCCCTGGCTTACAAGTCTTCTAGTCTACCACAGGATTGTGCAGCATAAGCCAAGGTAGTACAAGAACCACAAGAGACTGCAAGGCCTCTAACACATAAAAGTCAATAAATTCTGAGTGCATGGCCCCTACCTGTAGATGTAACTCTTGAATGACCTAAGTAAAATACGCCTGGCTCAAGGGTGCAGAGTCAATGATGATTATGGGTATTGGTCTAGACAGTTTATGTGGCTAGAGACCCCGGACCTGGATGAAGCTAGTGTTGATCAAATTAAACCCATTCCATTCTCCAGAAAGGTTGAAAAACCACCTTATTATTGCCCAGATGGATCTCAGACAGTAAAAAAAATTGTGACCTACCCATAGAGGAAATATGTCCACCCGGGATGCTAACCTCCACACAGCCCGGGTTCCTTAGTTTTACGGTGGCTGTTTACAGTGTGATAATGAAGGACAAGCACCCACAAAATTACCCCTTCTACCACAGAAAAAACCATACTCCTTTTTAAGCCAAATTAAAGTTGGAGCAAAAGAATGAGTCGACCCTCCCAACTGCATGGGTCCCTCAGTTGACTCAGACATAGGCTCCATTAACCCAGGCCCCCCTACAAATTGGAGTGTCTCTTTATGTCTCTGGCAAAGACGGTGGTTCACATGGATAGCCAAAGACATGGCCGCATTCACCCTTCAAGATAGCCCTTGACTGAACTGGCAACACAGTGTGGGGTCATTCCACTTAGCATCTGTGAACCACCTTCAAAACTCCGAGCAATACTCCTCCGCTTGCTGGCCTCCCTGCTGAAGTGTACAAAGTGTAGACTTAGCCAAGGAGACGCTCTCAGGGTCGTCGTATACACAGCTCTGGCAAAAATTAAGAGACCACTGCAAAATGTTCAGTTTGTCTGATTTTTCCCTTTATAGGTATATTTTTGAGTAAAATGTAAATTTAAGCAGTTTTTCTTTGTTTTATGGCTTTTGACTATCAATCATCCTCTTGATTACATTCCAGAAGTTTTCAATGTATTCAGGTCTGGAGATTGGGATGCCCATGACATGGTTTTCATGTGGTTGTCTCTTATTTTTTTCCAGAGCTGTATATGACCCAGTGCTTGAAAGAAAATCCTCAACTGCCCAAAGCGACTGAGAGTCTGCTGGGAGAGAAAATGTACAGACTTGGGGGCCTTCCTGAAGTAAAGAAATTATGATCCCCATCTGTTGCTCCTTGGTTCCTGAGGACTTCATTTAAAGTAAGGCTTACAAGCCTCCCTGAAAACAACAAACTTGTCTCGCCTTCCCTGAGAACCTGTCAGGCAAAGAGATCTTGGGCTCCACCAGGAGTTGCCTGGGAGTCGCGGTCTCTAAACCAGATGTGTTTGGGTGTGGCAAAACAACAGTGGGTAGGGCTGCTTCCTCCAGATAAGTGATAAGTGATTGGCAGCAGTCTTCTGAACAACACTCCAAACGCCTCCTAAAACAACCAACACCTCCAACTCCAGAACCAGGCAGTATCAAACTAAGAATAGCAATCCCTGTTTGCTGGAGGCAAGTATATATAGCAGAGGAGAGTGACCAACACTGAACGGCTGACACCATCAAAGCAGGAAAACTCCAGGAGCTCTCAACTGAACAGTTTAACTCCTGCACTGCTAGCAGAAATCTGCACTGTTTAATATGATGGTGAAGTGATTCTTATCAGTGCAGGAGTAAGTGAAATTATACAACAGGGTCTTCTAGACCCTCTCTGTCTCGGTAAAGCTGTGACATCACTATTTCTTTCTTCATAAGAATTAAAGTTCTTCCATACATACTTTTCATCAGCAGAGATCTACCAAACTTGAGTCCTGAGCATATGCATTCATAAAATTTTACTATTTACTTAAAGGGAAGTTAAAAGCAACCTGTCAGGTCCCCCATGCCCTCCAACCCAGCAGCATTCGTATATGTATTACTGGATTCCCTGCCTAACCAGTCTTTTATAATGTTAGTCATTTAAATCAATGTTTATACAGGCAGAGGTGTATCTAGGGTTTCTGGCACCCGGGGCAATAATTCATTTTGGCGCCCCCTCAAGGGCATATGCGATTTGCGCACTTAGTCATGCACCCACGAGCCACTCTCCCTAATGCTCTCAATGTTTAGTGAAAAACTGAGAGAAGCAGGAAGAGAATCTCATTGTCACAGGACCATAAGTATGAAGGTCGCATATGAGAAGTGTCCATGTGATGAGTACAGGAACCTGTAGAGCTGAATACTGACATTGCAGGCTTCTGAATTATCACAACTAATGCATTGCACACTTTTAGGATTCTCCCTTGCCGGTGGACAGTCATGTCAGCACAAGCATGTGATTTGTACACCTCTGACCACATTCCGATGGGACGTGCCCAGCCTCACTCAGTTCATTTTCATTGAGTGAGGCCACTCATGTCTAGTCTATAAAGGCACAGATGATTGGCCTCGGGGAGACCAAAACATCCAACACTGCGGAGACACCATCACGTGTTTCTCAACGCAGTGATTCCAGAACACTGCCCCCATCCCTTATGGGAAATATGCAGATGCAGGTAAAGAAGCTGCGGAGACACCATCACGTGTTTCTCGACGCAAGCAGTGAATAGCCAGGCCTTTCCCCGGGAAGGAACAACCACGGGAAGGGCAGCATCCTATGAAGGAAAGCCACCTATGCCAAGCATGGTATCCATCCACAGACAGCTGTTTCGGGGTGTTTGCCCCTCATCAGTGTGGAGTAGGAATCTGGCTATTAGGAGCAGTGCCTAGTAAAAAGGCTATAAAGGCACAGATGATTGGCCTCGGGGAGACCAAAACATCCAACACTGCGGAGACACCATCACGTGTTTCTCAACGCAGTGATTCCAGAACACTGCCCCCATCCCTTATGGGAAATATGCAGATGCAGGTAAAGAAGCTGCGGAGACACCATCACGTGTTTCTCGACGCAAGCAGTGAATAGCCAGGCCTTTCCCCGGGAAGGAACAACCACGGGAAGGGCAGCATCCTATGAAGGAAAGCCACCTATGCCAAGCATGGTATCCATCCACAGACAGCTGTTTCGGGGTGTTTGCCCCTCATCAGTGTGGAGTAGGAATCTGGCTATTAGGAGCAGTGCCTAGTAAAAAGGCTATAAAGGCACAGATGATTGGCCTCGGGGAGACCAAAACATCCAACACTGCGGAGACACCATCACGTGTTTCTCAACGCGGTGATTCCAGAACACTGCCCCCATCCCTTATGGGAAATATGCAGATGCAGGTAAAGAAGCTGCGGAGACACCATCACGTGTTTCTCGACGCAAGCAGTGAATAGCCAGGCCTTTCCCCGGGAAGGAACAACCACGGGAAGGGCAGCATCCTATGAAGGAAAGCCACCTATGCCAAGCATGGTATCCATCCACAGACAGCTGTTTCGGGGCCTCTCCCCGAGGCCAATCATCTGTGCCTTTATAGCCTTTTTACTAGGCACTGCTCCTAATAGCCAGATTCCTACTCCACACTGATGAGGGGCAAACACCCCGAAACAGCTGTCTGTGGATGGATACCATGCTTGGCATAGGTGGCTTTCCTTCATAGGATGCTGCCCTTCCCGTGGTTGTTCCTTCCCGGGGAAAGGCCTGGCTATTCACTGCTTGCGTCGAGAAACACGTGATGGTGTCTCCGCAGCTTCTTTACCTACTCATGTCTAGTCAGCATGTGACCGCATGTATGTAAATCACTGGCACAAGAGAATCCTGACAGTGTGCAGTGCGCACTGTGAAAATTTAGAAGTCTGCAGTCACAAAGAATGACTGCAGACTCATTACAAACCTGGACATTCCCTTTAATGCACCTAACATAAATAAAAACATGAGAATTAGTATCAAAAATAACATTTACATCCAGGTACCTTATAGATGACGTCGTCTCTGGAGTCATTCTCCTTCTTTTCTTCATCTTGTTTAGACCCCATGATGAGTTTTCTCATCTACAGCTCATCTCTGCAGACTTCCATCTTCTCCGCTCTTTTGCAGAAAATCTCCACATGATTCCCTTAAAGATATGTGTCATTATA
The DNA here is from genome assembly GCF_032444005.1 of Ranitomeya imitator. Taxonomy (NCBI): domain Eukaryota; kingdom Metazoa; phylum Chordata; class Amphibia; order Anura; family Dendrobatidae; genus Ranitomeya; species Ranitomeya imitator. The sequence continues at coordinate 100,585,169 of NC_091287.1, forward strand.
ATGCTCCTGAATAAAAACTGCCCCTCACTATATTGTCTGTACAAAATATAACCCCCCACACTGTCCCTCTTATGGTACATGCTCTTCACACTGACCTCTCCTTTCCATACCGGCCCCCTCTTCACATTGTCCTCTCATACTGTGTCCCCTTATAGGGCCCAGTATTTATACTGTACTCTCTCATCACACTCCCCCTCCTTGGTATACTTTCCCCTCCTGGCTGTGCCCTTACACTGTCCCTCCATGCTATGCTCCCACTACTCAGTTTCTTTTCTGTGCCCACTCACTTTTCTCCCCACATACTGTCTCCTCACACTATTCCCCTCCCTCCTCATTCTGTCTCCTCTCACATCCCCCTGCTCACCATACTATCTCCTCATATATTTACCCCCTCACTTTCTATTCTGCCTGCTCACCTGACTCCCCATACTGTGTCTGTACACATCCCATCACCCTCACTCCCTGTACTCTGTCCACATACATTTTTTACATCGCTACTCATACTTTGTCCGCATACATTCCCCATTCGCTCCCCATACAATCTGCACCCATCCACCATACTGTTACCTCATATATGCCTCTCATTCCCCATTGCCTCCTTCCCCACCATTCCCATGATTGTCTTTTCCATTACCACCATCATTGCCTTCTCCCCCACCTCCATCATTTCCTCCTCCCCCACCATCCCCATCATTGCCCTTTCCACCACATCCATCATTTCCTCCTCCCCACCATCCTCATCATTGCCCTTTCTACCACCATTATTGTCCTTTCCACCACCACCATCCTTGCCCATTCCACCAACTCCATCTTTTCCTCCCCTCACCATCATCATTGTCCTTTCCACCACCACCATTGTTGCCCATTCCACTATCTCTATCATTTCCTCCCCCCTCCACCCCTATTATTGCCCTTTCCACTATCTTCATAATTTCCTCCTCCCCAACACCGTCACTGCTTTCTCCCCCACCACCTTCATTGCCCACCACCATCCTTGCCTATTCCACCAGCTCCATCATTTTCTCCCTCTTCCACCATCATCATTGTCATTTCCACCACCACCATCCTTGCCCATTCCACCACCTTCGTCATTTCCTCCCCCTCCACCATCATCATTGTCCTTTCCACCACCATCATCCTTGCCCATTCCACCACCTCCATCATTTCCTCCCCCCTCCACCCATTATTGCCCTTTCCACCACCTCCATCATTTCCTCCTCTCCCACCACCATCATTGCATTCTCTCCCACCACCATTATTGCTCACCACCATCCTTTTCCATTCCACCACCGCCATCATTTTCTCCCCTCTTCCACCATCATCATTGTTCTTTGCACCAGCACCATCTTTGCTCATTCCACCACCGCCATCATTTCCTCCCATCCTCAGACCCCCATTATTGCCCTTTCCACCACCTTCATAATTTCCTCCTCCCCCACCACCATCATTGCATTCTCCCCACCACCATTATTGCCCACCACCATCCTTACCCATTTCACCACCTCCATAATTTTCTCCCCCCTCCACCATCATCATTGTCCTTTCCACCATCGCCATCCTTGCCCATTCCACCACCGCCGTCATTTCCTCCCTTCCTCAGACCTCCATTATTGCTCTTTCCACCACCTCCATCATTTCCTCCTCCCCATCACCATCATTGCATTCTCCCCCCACCACCATCATTAACCACCACCATCCTTGTCCATTCCACCACCTCCATCATTTCCTCCCCCCTCCACCCCATGATTGCCCTTTCCACCACCTCCATCATTTCCTCCTCCCCAACCAATATCATTGCATTCTCCCCCCACCACCATCATTGCCCACCACCATCCTTGCCCATTCCACCATCCCCATCATTTTCTCCCCCTTCCACCATCATCATTGTCCTTTCCAACACCACCATCCTTGCCCATTCCACCACCTCCATCATTTCCTCCCCCCTCCACCCCCATCATTGCCCATTCCACTGCCTCCATCATTTCCTCCTCCCCCACCTCCCCCATCATTGCCTTTTCCACCACATCCATCATTTACTTCTCCCCCACCATCCCCATCTTTGCCCATTCCACCACTTCCATCATTTCCTCCTCCCCACCATCCTTATCATTGCCCTCTCCCCCTCATTGCCCTCTCCTCACCTTCACACACAACACCATTTACCTCTCTGCACATTCCCCCGCAGCAGTACGCAAACACACACACACACAGACACACACAGCACCTCTCACCTGTCCCCATGGCCTCCCCCCCTGAAGCATCACTGTCGGCAGCTTCCACTCTCTAGCACAGTCGGCCGCTGAATCATAATGTCATCCAGTGGCGCCGCTGTCTGTGTGAGAGAGAGGAAGCGCGGGCAGGAAGCAGGACAGATCGCTGCACATGCAGTATGTCCGCCCATGTCTCTGGGAGCCGGCGTGCTGCAGCTTCTCTGGGCTAGCTGTCAGCTTGACAGTCGCCACAGAGAACAGCCGACTCTCAGTCCAGGGGGCAGCAGAATGCATCTGCCGGGGGAGACACCGGCAGCCATCCCGTAGATACGCCTCTGTATACAGGGCTGGTTAGGCAGGGAATTCAGTAATACATATACAAATTCTGCTAAATTGGAGGACATGGAGGACCTGACAGGTTCCTTTTGTTAGCAGAAAATTACCTTTTGTTTAAATCTGGTTTATATAGTACGGTAAATGTATTTTTAAAAATTTCTGGCATTTTGTTTTAAAATCACAATCTGTATTAAATTTATAAAAATGTGAAAAATAGATATCTTGCCATTTTCACTCTAGCTTCTTTTTTTTAACTCAAACTTTCAGTTGTTTCAGAAAAAGCACACGTGCATTAGCCACAATGACCATACACTATGTTTTAAACTGAAGCATCTAATAAATGTGTGCAAAAGTCATTGTGAAGGAAGGGAGAGCAGGCTGAGCTGTGACATTGCCTATTATGATAGGTGGATCCTGTGTTAGCAGCAGTGTATAAAGGAGTTATCTGTCATTGTAATATTGACTCAGTTGATAAGGAGCCTACTGAAAACTCTTTCTGAAAGGATAGGAAGTGTGAGTCTAAAGTAGCCCCAGAGGTCACATTGCTAAAAATAGTTTAAAAAATACACATAACACAAATACCTGATGAAAACAATAGATCATTTTCTGATGATAGCTTCCATTCAATCATACAGGATTGTCCAGATAAGAACATTGTGTTACTGCGCAAATGTAGACAATTATCATGCATTTAACCTCGGTAGTTTGAAGATTTTCAGCTATGGCTGCTAAAAGATGAAAGAATCTACAGATGTATTTATCTATCTATCTACAGATGTATCTATCTACCATTTCTATAAGACTACAAATAAAAACAATAACAAAGTAAATTTCACCCAAAATAGCTGCAGCATACTAATTACATACAACAAAACACGATTAAGCTGTTCCACAATTTTACATTTTTGAAAACATTTTTTTAACATAATGACATTTAAAACCATCAAAGTGGCGTCACTAACATATTTATACAGACATGAATTTAGTTCAGCTATACAATGCTGAAAGGAAATGCAATATAAAACAATGTTATTATAAAGCACACGAATGACTACATTCCATCTGGCTGCCCATGCACTTATAATAATAGAATTCTTCATACAAAGAAATACTGTTCAATACATATTTCAACTTGTGGGCCCGAGGAAGAATGTATTCCTATAAGAAATAACAGACTTTTCACACCCAACTTTTTTTTTATAGCTAGAACAGCGCTCAGCTCGCAATCCTTAAGTTTTAACAAATTAGCTAATCCATATTACTATTTTCATTGGTAAAATCATCCTTTAACATTTATTTTTATGTAGTTTATTTATCTATTAATCTGTGCATCTATCTCTGTTTCTTATTATCCTTCCATCTATTTTCTCTCTATATTACCTATCTATCTATCTATCTATCTATCTATCTATCTAGCTAGCATGAAAATTGAAGACAGCGCTCCTCTTTAGAAAATTATACTGTGATAGAGCTATCTATCTATCTATCTATCTATCTATCTATCTATCATCTTACTCTATCTATCCATTTCCGAAAGACTGTTTCATTGAGAAGATCATTCCTCATCGCTTTATGTCCTATATATTTAGGCCCTTTTCCCTAAGATGATAATTTGCTCCAGAAGATCAGTTTCGCTATATAGATCACCTTTAAAAAGTTAAGATATATATATATAGATAGACAGATACAGTTGTGCTCAAAAGTTTACATACCCCGGCAGAATTTTTGCTTTCTTAGCCTTTTTTTCAGAGACTGTGAAAGAAAACACCAAAACTTTTTCTCCACTCATGGTTAGTGGTTGGGTGAAGCCATTTATTGTCAAAATACAGTAACATAGTAACATAGTAACATAGTAACATAGTTAGTAAGGCCGAAAAAAGACATTTGTCCATCCAGTTCAGCCTATATTCCGTCATAATAAATCCCCAGATCTACGTCCTTTTACAGAACCTAATAATTGTATGATACAATATTGTTCTGCTCCAGGAAGACATCCAGGCCTCTCTTGAACCCCTCGACTGAGTTCGCCATCACCACCTCCTCAGGCAAGCAATTCCAGATTCTCACTGCCCTAACAGTAAAGAATCCTCTTCTATGTTGGTGGAAAAACCTTCTCTCCTCCAGACGCAAAGAATGCCCCCTTGTGCCCGTCACCTTCCTTGGTATAAACAGATCCTCAGCGAGATATTTGTATTGTCCCCTTATATACTTATACATGGTTATTAGATCGCCCCTCAGTCGTCTTTTTTCTAGACTAAATAATCCTAATTTCGCTAATCTATCTGGGTATTGTAGTTCTCCCATCCCCTTTATTAATTTTGTTGCCCTCCTTTGTACTCTCTCTAGTTCCATTATATCCTTCCTGAGCACCGGTGCCCAAAACTGGACACAGTACTCCATGTGCGGTCTAACTAGGGATTTGTACAGAGGCAGTATAATGCTCTCATCATGTGTATCCAGACCTCTTTTAATGCACCCCATGATCCTGTTTGCCTTGGCAGCTGCTGCCTGGCACTGGCTGCTCCAGGTAAGTTTATCATTAACTAGGATCCCCAAGTCCTTCTCCCTGTCAGATTTACCCAGTGGTTTCCCGTTCAGTGTGTAATGGTGATATTGATTCCCTCTTCCCATGTGTATAACCTTACATTTATCATTGTTAAACCTCATCTGCCACCTTTTTCTCAATGTTTTCTCATTTTAAATCATGATGACAACTCAAAATATCCAAATTACCCTGATCAAAAGTTCACATACCCTAGTGATTTTGGCCTGATAACATGCACAGAAGTTGACACAAATGGGTTTGAATGGCTACTAAAGATAAAATCCTCACCTATGACCTGTTTGCTTGTAATCAGTGTGTGTGCATAAAAGCTGGGTGTCTGGGATCCAGACAGACTCTTGCATCATTCATCCAGCTACTGACTTTCCTGCATTGTGAGTCATGGGGTAAGCAAAAAAATTGTCAACGGATCTACAGGAAAAGGTACTTGAACTGTATAAAACAGGAAAGGGATACTAAAAAAAACCAAGGAATTGACAATGCCAGTCTGATTTGTGATTAACAAAAGGAAAATCATGTGCATTGTAAAAACAAAACCACAATCAGGTAAACCAACAAAAATGTTGTCCACAACTGCCAGGAAAATTGTTTGGGATGCAAAGAAAAACCCACAAATAACATCAGCTGAAATACAGGACTCTATGAAAACTAGCGGTGTGGCTGTTTCAAGATGCACAATAAAGAGGTACTTGAAGAAAAATGGGCTGCATAGTCGAGTCGTCAAAAGAAAGGCATTACTGTGCAAATGCCACAAAGTATCTAGCCTACAATACGCAAAACAGCACAGAGACAAGCCTCAAAACTTCTGGAACTAGGTAATTTGGAGTGATAAGACCAAAGTTGAACTTTTTGAAAACAACAATAAACGTTACATTTGGAGAGAGGTCAACAAAGTCTATGATGAAAAAAACAGCATTCCTACTGTAAGGCATGTAGGTGGATCACTGATGTTTTGGAGATGTGTGAGCTACAAAGGCACATGAAACTTGGACACAGTTGAAGGAAAGATGAATCTAGCAAGTTAGCAGCAAATACTGGAGGCAAATTTGCACTCATTAGCCCAGAAGCTGCGCATGGGATGTACTTGGACGTTCCAACATGACAATGATCCAAAACACAAGGCCAAGTCAACCTGTCATTGGCTACAGCAGAACAAAGTGAAGGTTCTGGAGTGGCCATCTCAGTCCCCTGACCCCAATATCAATGAGCCACTCTGGGGAGATCTCAAGCGCACAGTTCCTGCTAGACAGCACAGGAACTGGAGGCTTTTTGCCAAGATGAGTGGGCAGCTTTACCATCTGAGAAAATAAAGACCCTCATCCACAACTACCACAAAGGACTTCAAGCTGTCATTGATGCTAGAGGAGGCAATACACGGTATTAAGAAATGGGGTATGTGAACTTTGGATCCCGGTCATTTGGATGTTTTGGGTTGTCATTATGATTTAAAAAGAGTAAACACAGTAGTTTGACAATAAATGGCTTCACCCAACCACGAACCATGAGTGGAGAAAAAAGTTTTGGTGTTATCATTCATATTCTCTGAAAAAAGACCAAAAAAGCAAATATTCTGCCCGAGTATGTAAACTCTTGAACACAGCTGTATCTGTCTATCTATAAATCTATGTACCTATAAATCTATCTATCTAGGCTATCTATTTTCTATATTATCTATCTATCTATCTATTTTCTATATTATCTATCTATCTATCTATCTATCTATCTATCTATCTATCTATCTATCTATCTATCTATCTATCTATCTATCTAACATCTTACTCTATCTATCCATTTCTTTGAGAAGATCATTCCTCATCGCTTTATATCCTATATATTTAGGCCCTTTTCCCTAAGATGATCACTTGCTCTAGAAGATCAGTTTCACTATTATATCACCTTTAAAAAGTTAAGATTCCGATGTTCCTAAACCTTAAATTGTAGTCATACAATTTACTCTTACATTTCACTACATACCTACACCAGATAAATTTAGCTTGCGTTGAATGTAACTGTATACACAGATCGCAGCCAAGGCTGTAATGCTGTATAAACTACACTGCACAATGGAAGTCTTTAAATGACATGTCACCTTAAACATCTCGCACATAACAATAATTGGAACATTAGCCATGCTTTAATAAGAACTATGACAAACTTCTCACATTTTCCATTTAGCATTCAACAGATTGATATGTTAACTTCACTGTGTATAATACTGTACAAAAAAGATGAGATAAAGATTGCAGATTAATGAAACCATAAAATGTACCCAATGATATAGAATGCCCAACAAAGTGTCCAAAAGTGCCAAAAGTGGCTTTAGGTGACCGCCTCAGCTGTGTTGCATGTATATATTATATGATTAATCAAACAATAGTAATAATTTATCCTTAGAATAGGTCATCATAGGTCATACATATACATAATAGCTGCCTTATGATTTTTTATTAAAACTTCTCATACTGTATCTATGGCTAGCTCCTACTGTATTTATTTGCAGATGTGAGTCTTTCGAGGAAGCCCCTGGAACACTTAGAAATCAGTCTCTTGAAAACATGAACTTTCTGCCATATAAACGTACATAGACTGTAAACCGTCCCTCATTCCAATGTTAACGAGAAAATGCAAATAAATCCTCAGGTTACTTGTGACAGTTCAGAAACTTTTTTTTTTTGCTTTTGTTTCATTAAAGGTTCAATTGATGTTTAGAAAATCATTAACCCACTAGGCTTTTATCTTGTTTTATAGCAACTCTAGATATAGGCTGACAATTTGTACATTATCCAACCACAATGAGATCAGTTATTACATGTCTTTCGCGACATAAAGAATGCAAAGTCGTTATCTCCATTGTGACTGTGGACTGATGTGCACATCCACACATCTGCGGGTTTAATAAGAGCGACTGTTGTGTCTTCCTATTATCATGAGACATTGATATACCCCTGCTGAGATCATCAGCGTAATTAAACACAATAGCTCATGCTGTATATATATTTTACCCTAACTGATGTACGATACAATAAAGCCCAGACTGCTACAAATTACCACTTTTTTAATTCTTATTTTCAGTCCGATATCTGTGTATAAATTATTTACCATACTGTGAATTATATTCCTTATCTCCCATATACACTTGTAAAATGATTCGGTGATGCTTGGAAATAGGACTTATGGGGTCTCATCATTCATAAAGAAAAATTACACATATATATGACACATTGTCATATTAACCCCTTATTAACCATAAGCATTTTTTTACAAAACATATCTAGTTTACGTACCTTCATATGAACCTGTCCCTGGGGTGCCTGGAATATAAAAGACTGTGAACAGCACCTGGGACAGGTATCAGTCCGTGTGCATGCCCTGTACAGAGCTACATCAGTAATAACGGGGTATTGACATCTGGTCTAAAGTTCTGCATAAATGTGAAACATAACCTACTTTTTTATTATTGTTTTATTATTATTTGATCTAGTTTGTAGTAAATAAAACAAAACCAATGTATACTCTTAAAATCATCCATGTAACCAGACTGACTGCCCTGAGCACCGGCCGCAGGCTCCGCACCATGAGAGTGCTGGTCACTGACCCATGTGTCACACAACCCTATGATGACATCTCGGTGGCAGATAAAGAAGACTCAGTTATAAGCTCTGGTAACAAAGTACAAGAGGAGATGACTGTGACACAATAGAACCCACACCCAGGAGCTTTCACACTGTCACTCCATGTAAGCCTGGTGCCATCCCCCCATGTGCCAGCTCACAGTTGGCAGGAGCAGTGGAGGAGGACAGTCCTGATGACCTCTAGAAGAAGTACTGGGTTTGTCCAGCAGGTCCTCCCTCCTCCTTCCTCCCTCCTTCCATGTATGTGCTTACTACCTGATGCCATTGCATAAAGCTCCCTCTGCTGCAGCACCTGGTAACACACACACACACTGTACCTTGGGCGGCAAACCTTGGCTTCTTCTTCCCCCTTAACTTGACTTTCTTGTTTCCTCCTCCATCCACTTGTATGGGAGCCTGTCTTCAGTGCACTTTCTGTGTAGATGAGGAGGGGATGAGTAGGGCTGATGTTATCTCTGGTGGCTGAGGCTGCTGTGCCTCCTCTCCAGGAGAGCAATGACTGCTGTCTGGGTGCAGATTCATACATAGATAGGCTGTGTGTTACAGGGGAGAGGTGTGAGCCTGATAGCACCTCACTCACACTGATCCGCCCTGTGCACCACCTCCCAGTCTCCTGCTCCCTGCCTGACACTAACACAGGACTGCAGGGGCTTCATACCCTCCACAAGTCATGAGTGTCACCCCTTCACCCTTTTTGTCAGCAGTAATAGCATTTTGCATTCTAACCTCTCAGGCACAAGGGTCTCTTTATTCACCTCTTCTCCTGCACATGTTGGATCCCCCCTGATAGTTCCTTGTGTCTTGTATATTCTGCACCAGTTACTTTCTCCTCTTTCCCTTACATCCAACACCAACCTGTATGAGAGGTCGGTGCAGGGCTTGAGATGCTGTAGGGCGCCCCCCGGGGGAGGAAGGATGGCTGGTACAGTGCTGTGTACAGCTGAGACATGAACTGTATGTAACCTGTGGGTGATGCGTTGGTATGAAATGATATACGTTCTGTAATCCGACAGGGGGTTAGAGCTGTGCCATAACCACTTCCCTTCTGACCTAGCGAGTGTGGAAATGTTCACACTTGTGTAGATCAAGCTTGCAGTTATAGTGAGGCTGGGGCGACAGGGCGACTTAGATTGTGGCAGGTCACATGGCCATAGATCTCTCTATGCCACTGCTACATTTCTTGTAGCAATGTAGGTGGATGGGATCGCATTGCAAGGTGCCACTACAAGGACAAGCAAGTCACAAAAACTGGCCAAAAAGGTTTTTTGAGACTTGCTTGTCACAGTTGCTGTAACCTGCTGGTCTCAGTGTGACCCCATTCACCTGTGATGTAGTAGCGACATGGAGCGATCTGTAGCCACGTGAACCGTGCCGTGGCCATAGTCACAGTGCGCCTTTCAGTCTTATGATATGTTCACATGTTGCGTTTTTGCAACGTTTTCTCCCTGTACCATAATCCAGAGCAGCCGTAAAAACGCTCTCTATAATATTTTTATCTCGTTTTATTTGCATTTTTTGTGCAGACTTTTTACTTGCGTCCTTCATTTGAATGGGTGAAAAGCGATGGAAAACTGCTGAAAGAATTAACCTGCTGCAAAAATGCAGGAGAGCTCAAAATATGCAATGAAAAAAAAGTCCAGCACGAGATTTCAGAAATCTCATTGATTATGCTGGTAGTGTAAACACTGCATTTACGCACCAAATACACTACGTAAAAAACGCAGCAAAAACACCACGTTTGAACATACCCTTACTTTGAAAGTTCGTAGTAGAATTAGTGGTAGAAGTGAAACAATGGTGACACAACAGCAACCAGCACGACTTATAACATTATTGTTGCAGCCCTGATGTACAACTCCAGGCTTTCTGGTCCTAATTTAACTCTAAGATTGCCAGAGTCTAAGGCTATGTTTATTCCCTGTTAGCTGCTAATGGTAAGGTGAGAGGATAACCATAGAATTCTTCAATGTAATTACTAATGGGAGGTTTAGAATTTTGTTATAGGTAGTAAGCAGACTAATATAAAATTACAAAAAATACAACGTTGTAGTCTAGTGGGTTCTAAAGGAGTCCATGCGGTCAGGGCTGTCATTAGGGCATTACTGCCCTTACTGGCGTATGAGGCCAGGTGAGCCGACGCTGCCACCAGGAATTTCTGGGCCCCATACTGGCAAAATTTTGGGGCCTCCTTGAGACTTCGCCCAAGCTCCACCCTAGCTCCGCCTCCACCCCTAGAACCTTCCACAGTCCCACCGTTCACTTTTGGAAAATACAGGGATCACTATTGACATTATACACAGAAGCTCTGTATATAGTGTATAGGTAATCCAGTGACTCAGCAGTGGCATTATTCACAGGAATTCTGTATATACTATACAGAGAATAGTGTACATGTAATACAGTCATCATAAGTAACTGTATACACAAGACCTCTGTATATAATATACAATGTACAGTATATTATCAATATACAAGTAACACACTGACTCACCGGTAATGTCTCTAGTTGAAGTCCTTCATGTTCGCTTTTCTTCTTCAGTCAGTGTACAGGTGACATTATACACAGAAGCTCTGTATATAGTGTCAGTGTACAGTGATCACCAGTGACATTATACATAGGAGCTCTGTATGTAGTGTCAGTGTACAGGTAATACAGGGATCGCCAGTGACATTATGCACAGGAGCTCCGTATATGGTGTCAGTGTACAGGTAATACAGAGATCACCAGTGACATTATACACAGGAGCTCTGTATATACTATACAGTGTATAGTGTACAGGTAATATAATGATCATGAGCGACATTATACACAGGACCTATAATATACAGTGTATAATATCATTCTACAAGTAACACACTGACTCACCTGTGATGTCTCTAGCTGAAGTCCTTCATCTTCACTTTTCTTCTTCATCCAGCACAGATCGCCATCACTTCTTCCAGCCAGGACTCGTCTCTGCAGAAAATAACACAATTATCTATAACTAATCACCTCCAGAACACATTCCCCATTTTTTCCCAACCTCTATATTACACGAGATTAAGAAAAAATGCGACATAGTGTCGCCCTAAAAGGTAACAAGACCCCCCACTCAAAATATTATTTTCAAAAATAAAATACATCATAAATATCTCTTAGTTAGCCCCTACATTAATAATATCCTCCATCCTGGCCCCCTTGTGTCCCATTCCTGGCCCCATATGTTCTCCTATCCTGTCCCCATGTGATCTCAGATCCTACCCCCATGTGTCTCCATTCTGGCCCCATGAGTTTCCATTCTGGGCCATATGAGCTCCCATCCTGTTCCCATATGTCTGTATTCTGGTCCATGTGTCCATTCTGCCCCTATGTGTCTCCATTCTCCTATGTATAATGTCACTGGCGATCACTGTATTACCTGTACACTGACACTATATACAGAGTTACTGTTTATAATGTCACTGGGGATCACAGTATTAGCTGTACACTATATACAGAGCTTCTGTGCATAATGTCACTGGTGATTCCTGTATTACCTGTACACTGACACTAACTACAGAGCTCCTGTGAATAATGTCACTGCTGAGTCACTGTATTGCCTGTACACTATACACTATATACAGAGCTTCCATGTATAATGTCACTGGTGATCCCTGTATTACCTGTACACTGATACTATATACAGAGCTCCTGTGTATAATGTCACTGGTGATCACTATATTACCTGTACAATATATACAGAGCTCCAGTGTATAATCTCACTGGTGATCACTATATTAGCTGTACATTATATACAAAGCTCCTGTGTAAAATGTCACTGTATTACCTGTACACTAACACTATACATTGTATACTATGTACAGAGCTCCTGTGCATAATGACACTTATGTTAATATTAGTACTCTGTTTTTTATTAATGATCAGTATTATAGTATTCGGTCACTATGTTGTGGTAATATGTGGTCTGGTCATGGTGTGGCAGTATTTCTCTCTTGTATATGGTATTATTCGGACACTACGTGGTGGCAATATGTGACCTGGTCATGGTGTCGCGGTATTTGTCTCATGTATGTTGTATTATTCAGTCACCATGTGGTGGTGATATATGATCCAGCCAAGGTGTGGTTGTATTTTCTCCCTGTATGTGGTATTATTCAGTAACTATGTGGTGGTAATATGTGGTCCAGTCATGGAGTGATGGTATTTGTCCCTTCTATGTGGTATTATTCATTCACTATGTGATGGTAATGTGTGGTCCGGTCATGGTGTGATGGTATTTGTCCCTTCTGTGTGACATTATTGGTAATTTTAAAAAATATATGTGACACATTCCATTCCCTCAAAGAAAAATAAATAAAAATATACCTAAAAAGAGCATTGAGAAAGGATTGAGAAAGATCTGTACCTAGGACCGAAACGTCGCCACATGGGCTATTAAAAAGCATTTTATAACTTTGGATTTGTTGTGCTGCCTCAACTTTTTTGGAAAAGTATTTACTAGTACTGGTATGTATCTGTGAGGCATCTGCACCCTACCACTTAACTGTGCTATTTTTTCAATTTTTTTTTATTTTTTAGAAAGAGTATTGGATATTTTAAGAAATGTTTAATAGTTTAGAGCAGGGGTGGGGAACCTCAGGCCCCAGGGCCATTTACGGCCCTCGATGACCTTTTATCAGACCCTCAGGCAGATTCTCAGGGACCGCATTCTTGGGCAGAGAGGTGTATTTTTATTACAACCAGCTCATTATTTTCTTCTTGCTCTGTTAGCACACACATGCAGTGTGTACTACTGAACACTGAAGGGCATGCAATAAAAGATTACATTCTGAAACCAGTGCCACAGTCATGATGCACTTTGTGGGAGGAGTTTGTACGGCCCCCAAAGGATGGTATAAATATCCAAATGGGCCTGGGCAGAAAAAAAGCTTTCCCACCCTTGGTTTAGAGTATAGCAGGGTGCTGGCAAATGAGTCTACCTTGTCATGGTGGCGGCTTAAAAAATATTTTGGCCAAAACAAAAGCTGATGACTATGTATGTGATCTGGTGTTAAATGGGAACTGTTAATGTGTGATTGGTGAGGACGTGATGCAGAAGTGGAGTTTTTTCAAAAGTGGACGTTGGGACTGTGGAAGGTTCTAGGGGTGTAGGCAGAGCTGAGGTGGAGCCTGGGCAGAGACTCAAGGGGGCCCAAAAATCTTTCAAATATGGGGCCCTTAAATTCCTACTGGCAACGCTGGCTCACTAGACTACAATGTTATCCTGAATATGCTTCCACAAAACCAGGAGAAGGGGGAATGAAAATGTTAGAAAAAAAATAAGTAGTGTAATATATTTATACATTTTTTTGTTCTAGTTAATATCCCCTTTTTCCGAAAAAGAAGAAGGGGATATTAACTAGAACAAAGAAATTCATAAATATATTAACTATACAAGGGCAAATAGCAGCTTCAGATGCTGCTTTTCATCCCTCCTTTTAACTCCCACATAGTCTACCAGTGATTGGAGCATTGTGACATAGAATCAGCATCAGACTGGAGCACCTTGGGCCCACCAGAAAAAAATATTCTTGGGGCCCACTATGTAGCTACATAGAAATAAATACAAGACCACCAGTTGTGCAGTAAAACATGCTAATATCAGGGTTTAATAGAAGGTAGTACAAGTCTTAATTATTTAGCAGGGGTTGGGGTAGCCCCCTCATAGGATATAAAGTAGTCCCCTTATAGAATATAATGCAGCCCTCATATAGTATAATGAAGTCCACCCATAGAATATAATGTAGCCTCCTCATAGAATAAAATGTAGCCCCCTCATAGAATATAATGTAGCCCCCTTATAAAATATAATGTAGCCCCCTCATAGAATATAATGCAGCCCCCTATAGATTACAATGTAGCTTCCTCATAGAGTATAATGCAGCCCCCCACAGAATATAATGTAGCCTCTCATAAGGTATAATGCAGCCCCCACAGTATATAATGCAACCCCCTTATAAGGTATAATTCAGCCCCCATAGAATATAATGTAGCCCCTCATAAGGTATAATGTAGCCCCCACAGAATATAATGTAGCTCCCTCAGAGTTTAATGCAACCCCCTCATAAGGTAAAATACAGCGCCCCATAGAACATAATGTAGCCCGCTCATAGGGTATAATGCAGCCCCCCACAGAATATAATGTAGCCTCTCATAAGGTATAATGCAGCCCCCACAGAATATATTGCAGCCTCCTTAGAGTATAATGCAACCCCCTCATAAGGTATAATGTAGCCCCTACAGAATATAATGTAGCCCCCTCAGAGTTTAATGCAACCCCCTCATAAGGTATAATAGAATATAATGTGGCCCCCTTATATGGTATAATGCAGCCCCCACAAAATATAATGTAGTCCTCTCAGAGTATAATTCACCCCCCTCATAGGGTATAATGCAGACCCCTCAAAGGGTATAATGCAGCCCCTTATAGGGCATAATGCTGCCCCCCTCATAGAGTATAATGCTACCCCCCTCATAGGGTACAATGCTGCCCCCCTCATGGGGTATGATGCAGCCCGCTCATAGAGACTAATGCTGCCTCCCATAGGGTATAATGCAGCCCCCCTCATAGTGTATAATGCTGCCCCCTCTCAGGGTATAATGCAGCACCCCTCATAGGGTATCATGCAGGCCCCCTCAAAGGGAATATGCTGCACCCCTCATAGAGTATAATTCAGCCCCCTCATAAAGTATAATGCAGCCCCCCAGAATATAATGAAGCTTCCCTCATAAAGTATAATGCAGCTCCCTCCACAGAATATAATGCAGCCCACCTCATAGGGTATAATGCAGCCCCTGTCATAAAGTATAATGCAGCCCTCCCCACAGAATATAATGCAGCCCATTCATAGTTTATAATGCAGCTCCCTCATAGGGTATAATGTAGCCCCTCTCATAGGGTATAATGCTGCCCCATTCATAGGGTATAATGCAGCCTCCTCCCTCAGAATATAAGGCAGCCCCCCACATAGCCTCACATGGAATATAATGTAGACCCGTCCATAGAATATAATCCAGCCCCACAGTCTTATGGCCATCAGGACTCACTCACTGATATATCCATAAAAAACAAACACAATACTCATCTCTCCTCCTCGTTCCCACGCTGCTCTTGGCTCTTCTCTGGTGTCAGAAGCTGCACTGCCGTCTGCCTGGCACACAGAGTATACACGATGAAGTGACGTAAAGCGCACCCGCTGTGTCAGAGGCAGAGCGGAATGATGGGAGAGGGAGCGACATTTGACGCGCTCTCCTCCAATATTGCTTTCAACTATATCGGCATCTATGATACCGATACAGTTGAATGCAGCACGCACTGGGGGACACCACTGGCGCTGGACCCCCTGACTTACCAGACGCGTCGGCTGGGGGACCCTGGGGGAGCAGGGAGTAACACTGCCCGCTGTTAAAGTGAAATGAATATGAATGAATATTCACCACTCTCCACGTCCATGAGGGCATGGGGAAGAGTGAATATTCATTTCTCTTTAGCAGCGGAGACAAGTTTTAGCTGCAGGAGCCGGCTTCTGCCTCCTGTCACCTGCTACACTGGCACAGGGTGGGCCTCCCGAACTCACGGACCCCGTAGCAGCTGCGTGGTGTGCCACTATTAGTGACACACCACTGACTGGGGGACCTGGAGCAGCGGGGGCCCTAGGCAGCTGCCGGCCCTCTATGTCAGCAGCTGTCAGTGCCTGGGCCCAAAGGAGAATCCTCTGGTTCTCCGGTGGGCCAGTCCGACCCTGCATGGAATAGCAGAACTGGCATTTTTCTGCTGGTCTTTACTATGCCCTGAGTTATCTAAGGAAGCATACCATTGGACCACTTATACTTTTATGGCCTATTGTGCAATAAGGGCACGGTAAGGACTTTTGATTAGGGCCAGCTTTCAGCTCAGGGGTCACCTCACAAGAAGGTGACCGAGATTAAGACATAAGGATTTGCAGTCTTCCCCCTGTTAGGGTAAAAAAAAGGATTATTCATTTCAGGCCCTCTGACGTAAACTTGACTGCTACCTGATGACTGTATGACAGGGGAGTAAGACAGACCTAATTTACCTCTACATTGCTCAGCCTTGCTTTTTTTGTTTTCTCCTGAATGACCACACATATGACTATACTTAAGACTGTTGCTGTGGTTTTTAGTCCCTTTGAGTGATTACTGTATGCATACTATGGTGACTAATATCTGCTTTTTGGAAATGCATGTCATTTGATGTCTAGTGTTCTCTTGTGTCACGGAGACACGTGTCTACTAGTTTTGTAGGTGCAATTCTACACACCCACTACTGTGGGCATGGATATGTGTTTGTTTGTCTAATTGTGGATTCATTGTTTTTTTTTTTAAGGTAGCTTTAAGTAAAGGTTAAGTTTTAGTGTTCAGCCATTTTTTTAGTTCTGGGTCATTTGGGCAGACCCATTGAGTAGAGGCTACTCAAGTTACCGATAAGGCAGGTGTTACATCACTGTGATATATTTATGAACATTCACCGTGTTACCACTGTCGCTGCTCTTCAGCACCTGTTGCCTTCTCTCCAGGCTGTTCATGTTGAAGCAAGAATCAGACATAGGCCGGAGTCACACTACCGTATAACATGGCCGATTGCTGTCATAAAACATCACATAGCACTCGGTTCAGTGTTATACTATTCTGCAGATCACATCTGTGATTATTTTCTCATGCCGATTCGGCATGCGAGAACAGTCGATTGGCAATGAGGCTCGTCTTATTCGCACCCATACAAGTCTATATGTGCGAGTGAAACATCGCACAGCACTCGGATATCACCATAGTGCAGTGCGATATACGCAGACGTCGGCAGCAGGGGAGATGGAGAAATTACTTTCTCCGTCTCCTCCGCAGCTGTGCTTTGATCATGTCATGCGAAAAGATTGGAGCACCATAGCATAACACTCAGCTCACACTCACAGCAGAGAAGGAACCGAGGGTTATTAGCATATTGTATCCAATGCTCTCACATCCCATGCTATACGCTAGTGTGACTCGAGCCTTAGAGGACAGACTAGCCGGGGCTTGTGAATTGGCACTGTCTGTTTACTTGATGTCATGTGGTCGGCACAATTGTGGGGAAAGCTTGTCTCGGAAGGAGTTTTCAGGTCTCTACTCTTGTACTGTGGTCATTACTCAGCATCAAGACATTATGCCCTGGTGACCTGGGCGACAAGTACAATGCGGACACTGTAGAAGTGTGCTATGGCGATATGTACATTTACAGTAAAGCAATCTGCTGCGACTGATTCCTCCCTGCTTGTGCAGTAGGAAAAATAGCACTAAGTCACACCCACTTGGCCCTTTGTTCTTTACAGAATTTCTATGACTTTTTTAGGATAATGCAGATAATGCCACAGACTAAAGCTCCATTAACATGTCCTATTGTCATCTACCCAGTGTTAAAAAGCAGGATCTATTACAAATGGAGAAAAAAAGGAGCACACTTTGGTTTCCAGTTGCATTGTTTTTCGTTCTGTTTGTAATGGATTCACTTTACTTTAGGTGTCTATGAGCATATCTAGTGGACATGTGCAGTGCTTAAAAAATTGATCTATTGATGTGTCAGATAACTGATCACAATCTGTTATGATCTGTTTCCCATATACTATAATGTAAAAAAAAAAATCCAGATGCAATTTTTTGCAGGACAAAAAAGTTTTGCAGATCTTGCTAAAAAATGGATTGCAGCTAGATTGGAATCAAACTGAAGAGCTTTTTGGATATTTCAGTCCCAGTTCAAATTAATAGATCCAGTAGTGGATTATTTTATTTCCATTTTTGTCATCCCAAAACAGATCTAAATTTGTAAATAACTGCTGGACTTGTGACCAAAATCTAGCAAACAGTTGCGGCAAATATATTACTTGTTTAACCATTAAATTCTAAGGCTGCATTTGTGCTGCACAATTTTCAGGAGTATGTGTTTCTTGAAAATCGTGCAGTGTAAACAGGTTGCTGATCAACAACAAATAAGCAAAAGGCCCTTAGTTTAGTTTTTGTTCAAGGATAAGTGCACACATTCAGGATTTAAGCAGAAAATTTAGCTGAAAATCCTGATGTGTTGGCAGAAAAAACGCTGTGTAACAAACATGTTTTTTGCAATGCTTTTTTGATGATTTTTCCCCATTCGGTATGGGTGACATCTGCTGCGAAAATGCGGCAACAATTATCATAGAATGATAGAATGTTATAGTTGGAAGTGACCTCAAGGGTCATCGTGTCCAAACCCCTGCTCAATGCAGGATTCACTAAACCATCACTAAACCATCTCAGACAGATGTCTGTCCAGCCTCTGTTTGAAGACTTCCATTGAAGGAGAACTCGCCACCTCTCGTGGCAGCCTGTTCCACTCATTGATCACCCTCACTGTGAAAAAGTTTTTTCTAATATCTAATCTGTGTCTTCTAATTGACATGCTGTAGATTTGAATCTTCTGCAAATCTGCAAGGAAAAAAAGCAACATGTGGATAAGACTTCAGGAGTCTCATTTACTTTGCTGGTACTAGGAAATCCTTGAGTTTTTTTTACAAAACTGCATGGAAAAACCATAACGCTGCCTGATACACAGGAAGCAGAGTTTCAGAGTTATACATATATGGCTGAAACAATACAGCAAGGGTCTGATGGAAGCTGCCCGTGGATAGGGCAGCATGTATCAGCTCTCAGGTTCCATTAACACATTTCCTACCATGTGGTCATAGTTTGGGAATTCACATTTGTGCAGTGTCTAGAAGCTCTCCCTTGTTATGTAATTAACCTGACATGTCCCCGGAAGAAGCGAGCAGCGAAACGGCACCCATCAGGTGTGGGGGAGGCACAGCCTGCTACAGGGACCTATAGCACCATCCACCACTGTTTACTCAGGTAATGAAATCATGTATATGAGCATTGTATTAGCAAACACTGGGATACGGTTGTAAGGATATGGTCACAAATTACAGGACCTATGTCAGTAGTGTTTACATCTTGCGGGTATAACGCTGTTATACAAGAAAGGTCACAAATTACAGGACCTACGTCATTAGTGTTTACATCTTGCGGGTATAACGCTGTTATACAAGAAAGGTCACAAATTACAGGACCTACGTCATTAGTGTTTACATCTTGCGGGTATAACGCTGTTATACATGAAAGGTCACAAATTACAGGACCTACGTCATTAGTGTTTACATCTTGCGGGTATAACGCTGTTATACATGAAAGGTCACAAATTACAGGACCTATGTCATTAGTGTTTACATCTTGCGGGTATAACGCTGTTATACATGAAAGGTCACAAATTACAGGACCTATGTCATTAGTGTTTACATCTTGCGGGTATAACGCTGTTATGCAAGAAAGGTCACAAATTACAGGACCTATGTCATTAGTGTTTATATCTTGCGGGTATAACGCTGTTATACATGAAAGGTCACAAATTACAGGACCTATGTCATTAGTGTTTATATCTTGCGGGTATAACGCTGTTATACATGAAAGGTCACAAATTACAGGACCTACGTCAGTAGTGTTTACATCTTGCGGGTATAATGCTGTTATGCAAGAAAGGTCACAAATTACAGGACCTATGTCATTAGTGTTTACATCTTGCGGGTATAATGCTGTTATACATGAAAGGTCACCAATTACAGGACCTACGTCAGTAGTGTTTACATCTTGCGGGTATAACGCTGTTATACATGAAAGGTCACAAATTACCGGACCTACTTCAGTAGTGTTTACATCTTGCGGGTATAACGCTGTTATACAAGAAAGGTCACAAATTACAGGACCTATGTCATTAGTGTTTACATCTTGCGGGTATAACGCTGTTATACATGAAAGGTCACAAATTACAGGACCTATGTCATTAGTGTTTACATCTTGCGGGTATAACGCTGTTATACATGAAAGGTCACAAATTACAGGACCTACGTCAGTAGTGTTTACATCTTGCGGGTATAACGCTGTTATGCAAGAAAGGTCACAAATTACAGGACCTATGTCATTAGTGTTTATATCTTGCGGGTATAATGCTGTTATACAAGCATATTATACTACGTACTTACATAACCTAGCCCCTGCATCTTTTATAGCCTACTGATATAGAGTACTCCTATGTTAAACACTACTTATTTATTTTTACTTTTTCTACTGATGAACCTCATCCACTAAGTAGCACTTTATACTAGCATACTGCTCCTTCTATTACTTTATTAGTGGTACTTATTTTTGTGCATTTACCATATATTCTCATATATAAGCCAAGTTTTTCAGTACTTTTTTTGTGCTGAAAACACCCCCTTCGGCTTATACATGAGTCATTGTCCCAGAAAGACGGCGGGGACGGGGAGTGGCGAAGCAGCGGGTCAGAGAGGTAGGAGCCAGTGGCTGTGGCTTAAGCCTGTGCCTGCTGTTAAAGAGAAATGAATATTCACTGTGCTGTTAGTGAATATTCATTTCTCTTATAGTGTGCACAGTTACAGCCGCAGCCACCGGCTTCCAGCACACATCCTACTTACCTTCCCTGCATGCCCTCACTGCATCTCCTTCTGGTGCCAGCAACTTTTCTGGCTAAGACATCAGGTGTCCCTGCTCATTAAGGTAATGATTCACCTCTCTCCACTCCCATAGGCTTGGAGTGAATATTCATTACCTTAATGAGCGGGGACACGTGATCGCTCGATTGGAAGAGCTGCTGGCATCGCAATGAGATGTAGCGAGGGCGCTCAGGGAAGGTAAATAGGTTGTTTTTTTATAGAAAGCATGCATGGACAGGAATGAGGAGCCATGCATACAAGGACAAGGATGGGGAGCCATGCATACAAGGATAGGGGATAAGGAGCCATGCTTACAAGGATGGGGATAATAAGCCATGCATACAGGGATGGGGAGCCAGGCATACAAGGACGGGGATGGGGAGTAATGCATACAAGGACAGGACTTGGAGCCATGCATACAAGGACAGGGAAGGGGAGCCATGCATACAAGGAAAGGGATGGGAGCCATGCATACCAGGATAGGGATGAGGGGACAATGCATACCCAGCTTATACTTGAGTCAATACGTTTGCCCAGTTTTTCGTGGCAAAATTAGGTGCCTCGGCTCATACTCAGGTCAACTTATACACAAGTATATACAGTAAGTATTTTTTTAGTGGTTGTCTCACCAGTTTACGTATACTTTTGGTCCCCTCATATATTTATTGCTATTATGCTATGCGTCTCCCTTCTTTTTTGGTGGTTTATAGCCCTGTCTTTTTTAATCATCTTATCATTGTCTTTTATTTTCTATAAATAAAAATTTATTTTTAAATTTAATATTTGTGAGTTGGAATTACTTCTTGTCTAGCGGCTACTAACCACAATAGACCAGGTTGGTGCATTTGGGTTTGAAATGTCTAACAACTACTTACCTTTTGGACATATAGGAACTTAAGTAATTAACCTGTAGTTCCTGGAAAGTGAAACTTGCAACAAGATCTCATGTTTCTTCCTCTTGCTTGAAGAAAAGAAGATATATGCAAACAATGCCCAGGAGAGCTCAATGATAGGTCATTCCACTGTTTACATTCATATAGGTAGGGTATGATAAAATCTCCCAGAGCCCTGGGCAGATAAATCAAACCACTTCTGCTCTCAGCCTTATGATCTCGGAATGAGGAAGAGCAGAGAATGTCTTTTTCAGCTTCCTGCAGTAAAGATTGCCGCAGATAAGCTCTTCGCTCTCACTCTTTAGATTTCTCTAAACCTATTTGAACCTGATTCAGCAGTCAAGTACGAATCAAAAACAAAGATTTCATGTAAACTCCCACATTGTCTTTTGCTTTTAATATAGATGATAAGTGTCATAATGAAAGTAGCACCTATAGCTCTTAGTCTTTGGCTGCTGCGCATGAAATTTTTATTTATGTAACGTCTTACGTATGTATGACCTACAAGGGTGCATCAGATCTTAATGTTTTTGCTTTGACACAATGGGGAACTCCATATTATCACTGCATTTTTCTATCAGCATATAACTGTTAGATAAGGTCCACTTAAACCTTACATAAAAGTTGGTGTAACCCCGGATCGGCCAACCATCTAATATGTATGAGGCTTTCAGATTGGCGACATATGGATTGTTGGGCATCATGGTGGCTCAATCGTTAGCACCGGTGTTTTGCAGCGCTGGGGTCCTGGGTTCAAATCCAACCAAGGACAACATCTGCAAGGAGTTTGTATGTTCTCGCCGTGTTTATGTGGGTTTCCTCTGGGTTCTCTGGTTTCCTCTCACACTCCAAAGACATACAAGTAGGGAATTTAGATTCTGAGACCCAATGGGGACAGCGATGATGATGTCTGTAAAGCACTGCGGAATATGATGGAGCTATATAAGCAAAGCATAATAAATAATTGTGCAGTTGGAATTTAATTACGGTACCTACCGGTAATCCTTTTTTTCAGAGGGGAGATAAGTCGTAGCCAGAAGATACCATGAGCGGCTCTCATAGAGAAAACAGGGACACTCCAGTGTTGGGAGTATCAGGACACTTCAGTTCCACTATGATTATTCAACTAATTAAAATACAACCAAATTAGTGGTCTACACATAAAATAATGTGAATTAAAATACCTTTATTGTAAATACAAGTGGGTACGTAGTGGCAAAAGAGAGAACACATACACATGTAAAATAATAACAACAATGAAATATATACAAGATAAAATTGCTGCTATCAGACCAACAACCTTGAGTAGGAATAGCTCAAATAATATAATAATCCATGTAAAATGCAGAAGATATATTCAAGCCAGGTAATCGATTAAGTGCAAATGTGCCAAAGATGTCATAATATAAGGATATCTCCAAGTGAGAATATATAATCATTAACAGGTGGAGGTGATTGTACAGTACAATATGATGTATATTAATCTATAACGTATCCTGTTATATGAATACTAATATGAAGTAACATGATATGTTGAAAAACAAGGTTACACCTGTATAGGATCCAGCAGAACATGTGGCGCTCACCCCGACATGCGTTTCGGTATGTACCTGACAAATTATTATTGCTAATATTTAAGTTATTTCTACTCAAGGTTGTTGGTCTGATAGCAGTAGCTTTATGTTGTATATATTTAATTATTGTTATTATTTTAGATGTGTGTACACTCTCTTTTTTGCCACCACCTACCCACTTGTATTTACAATAAAGGTATTTTAATTCACATTATTTTATGTCTAGACCACTTATTTGGTTGTTTTCTCAATGGTTTCCTTCTTCTCTGATTGGTCTGTCTACTTGATCCAGCAGACACACATTTTAATAACAAAACCAAAAAACACCAGACCATATATGCATCCCCAATATAAAGTACCACGGGTGCTCGGATATACACAGGGTTCAGTGCGACCAAAAGTAAATAGAGAACCTAGAAAAGATAGCACTCAAACGAACCAGTAAAGTAAAATAATCTTTATTAAATGCAAACTGAAAATAACATAAAAGTAGTAGTACACAGGGAAGTCCAGGAGATGACAATGTATCTTAAAGATACATCAGATTTTCTTAAAAAGATTGATTCTATGTATATCGAGGAGGACTCTCTGCTGGTGACCTGTGATGTGGAGTCACTCTACACTAGCATCCGTCATCAGGATGGCTTAAGAGCCGTTTCACAGTATTTGTCTATGACCTCTCTCTCCCCTAGTGACACCACCTTTATTACCGTTTTGCTTGAATTTCTTTTGACTCATAATTTTTTTCTGTTCAACGGATCCTTCTTCCTGCAGCTCCAGGGAACAGCAATGGGGGCGGCTTGTGCGCCTTCATATGCGAATCTGTTCCTGGGGCTGTGGGAGAGGGATCTGTTCTCGTCGGATCGGGGTTCGTCGATGGAGCGGGTCCTCTTTTGGACCCGTTATATCGATGACATTTTCCTGATCTGGCGAGGTACCCCTTCTGAGTTACAGGTATTTTTTCAGGAGTTGAATACTAATAATTTAAACATTCGTCTGACTTACAAGTTTGATTTTCATCATATAGATTTTTTGGATGTCCTAGTGGAGAGGGGGACTGACGGACTGTTGGGTACCAACGTTTTCCGTAAGGACACTGCGGTGAACTCTCTACTTCATGCTTCATCATCTCACCCACCCCATGTGATCAATGCGGTTCCAACTGGACAATTTCTTCGCTTAAAAAGAATTTGCACATCAGTTGAGGCCTTTGAAGTACAAGCTGAAGACCTCAAACAGCGGTTCCTATCCCGTGGATACAGTAAAAGGAGTGTGAAAAAGGCATTTAACAGGGCCAGAAATACCAGTCGACACCAACTGTTGTTCTCCAATCCACGAGTTAAATCTAATCAGCAGGTAAGGATGATCACCCAGTATCATTCTCGGTGGAAGAAGATGTCGCAAATTCTGGCCAAACATTGGCCCATACTCCTTGCCGATCCAGTTCTTAAGCAATACTTACCACTCCACCCATCGATAGTGGCCCGCAGATCCAAAAATTTGGGTGACCATTTGGTACATAGTTACTTTACACCTAGTAGTCCATCACCCATTTTTCCAACTACACTGGGTCACCAACGTCCCCGTTGGGGGTGTAAGCCGTGTGGGAACTGTATTGCTTGCCCGAATGTTTATAATGCGACCCACTTTTTGTCCTCAGATGGTTGTGAATTCACAATCACTCATTCTATCAATTGCTCCACGACCATGGTGGTATATCATGGTACATGCCCTTGTGGCAAAATTTATGTCGGCTTGACAACACGTGCTCTTAAGATTCGTGTACGTGAACACGTCCGTGACATTTTGGCAGCTAAAAAGGTGGATAACGCAGAATGTTTAAAAACAGTCCCTCGACATTTTAAACGTCATCATGACTGTGATCCTTCTGGATTTAAGATCATTGGTATAGATCATTTGATAACCACATTACGTGGTGGGAATCTCAGTCGCCATCTTGCACAGAAAGAAGCGAAATGGATTTGGAGACTCAAAACTTTGCAACCTCAAGGCCTAAATGAAACTCTTAGCTTCTCTTCTTTCCTTTGAATCATCAGCCCTTGTTTTTAAATTGGCTTTTTATGTGTTTTTAATTGTCTTATTTTCTACCTTCTTTTAGCCTTTCTGGATGTCAATACTCTACAGTCGCTTAGGAAATATATCTGTGTCCTTTTCAGCGGAATGAACATTTTCGATATCTCGCTTTGCACATTTTTTTGATACCTTCATGGGAGTCCGAGTTGTTTGCATGTTTTTGTATGGTATTTATTTAATTGCTTTCTGTATATTTGTATATTTATTATGTATATGTAATGTATTGTCTTTTTTTATATATGGATATTCTTGTCTGGCTTTTGCTGATTTATGATCTGTATTTTTCTATGTACACATGCCTTTTTTTGGCACATTGCACTTTTGTGCACTCATATGGTATTTATGGCTTTTATATTGCTGTATATTTTTACTCATGCCTCTTTGGCTAGATTATATAGGTTTTTCATTATATATATTGTGTATACCCATTCTTGGTCACTGTGCACTTTTTGGTCGGCTATTCAGCCTTTACACAAATCACTCACCTGCTTCTTTCAATGCGGGTTTTATTGTTCTCGGTCCCCTCCACTAGTGCGAAGTTTGGTTCTGTTGCCGGGCAACGGTGTGGGCGTCTCCTTTGGGTCGGACGCGGGGATCCTTTTTGTGTCCGTCTCGCGCCTTTCCGGTGGGCGGGACGCGGACGATCCCCGTGCCTTCTCTTCTGACGCCTTCATCGTTTCCATGGCAGCGCTCGGACCTTTTGCGCAGGCGCTTCTGCCTGCTTGGCTGTCTGGCAGCAGTGGCCTGATTGGTTTTTTTCCGCAGCTTGCGCTCTCAGAGTTTTACTGTTTGCGCATGCGCGCTTATGTAATTAGCGTTCCAGTATGGGCTTTCTGATTGGTTCTTCTCGTTTTAAATACCTCATGATTTTTGAAGTACGCCACACCCCCGGAAGAAGGCATTGCGCCGAAACGCGCGTAGGGGCTTGTCGGCAGTGTGTTTCCAGCAGGTAAAGTTATGGTCTCTTTATGGGTTTCACTCCTCCTGTACTTCTTCTTTTTATGGAGCACTACATAATCTTGCAGGTTCAGCTTATACTTGGCACTTTGCCCTTTTGTACTAATTTCTGGACACTTGCTATTGTGATTAGCTCATACACAGTACTTTTGTATGGGAGGTAGTGTATGCCTATCTATGCACTGCGTGTTACTGCCTGTTGGTTTCCACATTGCCTGTTTTTTGGTGACCACTTGTCATCTCCTGGACTCCCTTGTGTACTACTACTTTTATGTTATTTTCAGTTTGCATTTAATAAAGATTATTTTACTTTACTGGTTCGTTTGAGTGCTATCTTTTCTAGGTTCTCTCTCACACATTTTAATAAGCTCACGTACATTTATCACTATCCGGGTGATGTTTCCCAGAACCCACATATATATAGTAGTGGTTAAAGGGACTCTGTCACCTGAATTTGGAGGGAACAAACTTCAGCCATAGGGGCGGGGTTTTCGGTGTTTGATTCACCCTTTCCTTACCAGCTGGCTGCAATATTGGATTGAAGTTCATTCTCTGTCCTCCACAGTACATGCCTGCGCAATAGCGTTATAGAGAAAAAGTGCACCAAAACAGCACAGTTCAGCAGCGGCTTTAAACACACAGTGGGCATGAGAAATCACATTCACTTTACTTAGATATTTAGGGCATGTTCAAAAGTAGCATAAATGCTAGTGTTTTTTCTGCGGCATTTTATTGTGCAGAAATTTTGCTTCATTTACTTGTCCAAGAAAAGTGGCTGTGATTTCATGAAAACTCTCACTCACTATGCATCTAAATACGTTGCTGAACTGTGCAGTTTTGGTGCTTTATTTCTCCGTAGGTTTCCTTGGGGTGCCTGAATAAAAAGTGCGTAATAAACAGTTGCTTTATAAGTGCAGAATCTATGCATTTCTATATTATAAAAAAAAGGCATTAAAAATGCAATAAATACTGGAGGAAAATGAGTTAAAAATGTTGCAGAAATGCAATAACTTGAGAAGATTATTATTGTGTTGTGTAATGCGGACACCTGCAGAAAACATACAGGAAACAAAAAACAGTAGTTATGCAAATTGTGGACAAGGCCTCACAGTCACAAAACACCAATGTTACGTTCTCCCAATGTTTGTGTGGGTTTCCTCTGGGTTCTCCGATTTTCTCCCACACTTCAAAGACATACTGATAGGGAATCTAGTTTGTGCTCCCAAATGGGGACAGTGATGATAATGTCTGTAAAACACTGTCGAATTAATGGCGCTGTATAAGTGAGTACAGTAAATAAAATAAATAAGCTTACGTAAACATGAGAAAGTTCTGGCTGCTACAACTATGAATGAATGAATGAATGAATAAAAAATATATCCATAGATAACAATCGTTCTGCATACATTGTGACAGTCCCCGATTTGGATCTATGCCCTGCAAGTGTCTGTTTAATGTCCCTCATTGCCACCGCCCCACTGACATCGCATCCTGCCAGGGTAGAAAGAAATGGTAAATTGGTGTAGCTTGAGGGTGTGGCTAGAGGGTGGCATAGTTTGATCCTCTTTCTGTTCTGTAAAGATTCGGAGGTATACATGCAGCCCCTTCATTTCAGAGATTTGGTAGGGGCCTAATTGTTACACCCAAATCAGAAATTATTGATGTCTTTTCAAGTTGTCCAAATAGCACTTACCTATCAATCTATTTAGGAAAACACCTTAACTGAGAAATTTCATACATTTCCAAGCAGAAAAAAAAATCAAGATTCAGAACTGTTATTTTATGTGAAAAAAATAAGTGTACAATGAAATAAACAAATCAGGAATGTGGACAGCTCCTCTTTATGGCGGACCAGTCACCAGGTCAAAAGTGGACAATTTTGCTCTTATTTTATTCCCCAGTGAGGTTTTTTTTGTAAACCCGCCATACAGTTCTAGAGATATGGACCTTTTTATATAGTGTTGAGTTTTATACAAGGGGGTGTTGCTCACAGGATTCCCTGGGGGGCATGTCATTAGGCTGCATTGCATAATTAACCTGTGAGCAAAGCCCCCATGTAAACCATAAAAATGAGCACTAAGTACAAAGGCCAATATCTCTGGAGCTGTATGGTAAATTTAGTTCAAGCAAAAAACAGAACACTAAGGGAATAAAATGTGAGCAAATCTCCTCGTACCTTTCCAACTGCACATTCAGCATCTCCCACACTACCTCCTCATCCCACCCTCTCTCTGTTGGAGTCCCCCGAGGCTCTGTTCTAGGACCCCTACTCTTCTCAATCTATACACTTGGCTTGGGACAACTCATAAAGTCCCATGGATTCCAGTACCACCTCTATGCTGATGACACTCAGATCTACCTCTCTGGCCCAGACGTCACCGCTCTGCTGTCCAGAATCCCAGAGTGCCTATCAGCCATATCCTCCTTCTTCTCCTCTCGCTTCCTCAAACTCAATGTGGACAAATTTGAACTCATCATCTTTCCTCCATCCCATATATCTTCCTTACCTGATCTATCTATCACAATCAATGACATCATGCTTTCCCCCGTACCGGAAGTTCGCTGCCTCGGAGTAACCTTCGACTCTGCCCTGTCTTTCAAACCGCACATCCAAGCCCTTTCCACCTCCTGTCGCCTCTAGCTCAAAAATATCTCCATAATCCGTCCTTTCCTCAACCGTCAATCTACTAAAATGTTTGTGCACGCCCTCATCATCTCCCGCCTTGACTACTGCAACATCCTTTTCTGCGGCCTCCCTGCTAACACCCTTGCACTTCTCCAGTCCTTCCTTAACTCTGCTGCCCGACTAATTCATCTCTCTCCTCGCTACTCCTCTGCTTCCCCCCTCTGCAAATCTCTTCACTGTCTCCCATTCCCTCAGCGTATCTAGTTCAAATTACTAATACTGACCTACAAAGCCATCCACAACCTGTCTCCTCCATATATCTCTGAAATAATCACCCGATATCTTCCCTCACGTGATCTCCGGTCCTCCCAAGACCTCCTTCTCTCCTCCACACTTATTCGCTCCTCATCCAACTGCCTCCAAGACTTCTCCCGAATATCCCCCATCCTCTGGAATTCTTTGCCCCAACACGTCCGACTATCAACCACATTCGGATCCTTCAGATGGAACTTGAAAACTCATCTCTTCAGGAAAGCCTACAGCCTGCACTGACTTCGCTGCCGCCTCATCACTACCGAAGCTACCACCTCACCAACACCGGAGCTACCGCCTCACCAACACTGTAGCTCCTGCAACCCTCAACCTAATGTCTCCTTCCCCATAATCCTATAGAATGTAAGCCCGTAAGGGCAGGGTCCTCGCCCCTCTGTATCAGTCTGTAATTGTTAGTTTGCTTACTGTAAGTGATATCTGTAACTTGTATGTAACCCCTTCTCATGTAAAGCACCATGGAATCAATGGTGCTATATAAATAAATAA
The DNA here is from genome assembly GCF_032444005.1 of Ranitomeya imitator. NCBI lineage: Eukaryota > Metazoa > Chordata > Amphibia > Anura > Dendrobatidae > Ranitomeya > Ranitomeya imitator. The sequence continues at coordinate 100,615,422 of NC_091287.1, forward strand.
TAATAATAATAATAATAAAATACTGGCAACTTTTGACCTGGTGAGAGGGCCTCTTTAATTTTGTCCCTTAACACTGTAGAAATCAAATAAACACTGCAATTACTTATTCCAACCCACAAAGCATAATTATAAACTGATTTTATTCAGTAGCTGACATATATTTATTCCAGGTACATATTGTCCATATTGTTGAACATGTGGAAGATTTTCAGAAAACATGGAAATATGTTGTTTGTTTTCAACCATATGAACCACAAAAAGGAGTAGGATTAGTTTTAAAGTTAAAAATATACTCATCATAAATACTTAGATTCCCACTGATAAATGCACATTCAAAAGTGAGAAAAATACTGTTTATTAGTGACATTTTGCCATATGTACAATTTCTGCTTGTCTTATTAATGTACTGCAGTGTTAGAAGAGGTAATGAAAACTGACTTTCTATAAAATAATGGGGCTCTTGTAATAGTGCAAAGATAATATGCTGCCTATTACGAAATTCATTGTGTTGTGTGCAATAGAAAATAAGGGCTACTTGTTTCAAGCAACATTTTATTTTTCCTTTGCACTATTTACCAACTTGTGTCCATCTTAGAATGTGCTAACGCGTGACGGAGGGTCTATTAGGAGTCCACATTGCAGGTTCTGTCAGACTTGATAGGAAGAGTAATTGTTTCTGACAAAACGCGGACACCGCCCAACATGCGGTTTTGTTGGGTTCTCCTGCAAGCAGAAAACACATGCAGATGTGAGCACCGCCTTGACTTTTTAAATATTTAGTCTTAACAGGGGTTTTCCATTAAATATACTTATCACCTTTAAAAATGAGTGATTTTACCAAAATTTGCTTTGGGTTTGATTAGTCTGAATTGGCTAAAAAAATAGGATATGCCCAATCCAAAGTACATTAAAGTTTCCTTTTACTCTAAAAATATGTACAATGTGATGCTCTGAAGTGTCCTAGAACTATATCTAACACCTTGCTAGCTCTTTAAGGCAAATACAACCTTAGGCCTCAGTCAGATGTCCATTTTTCACATAGGTATTCTATCTGTGGTTTGTTCTTTATGAGAACGCCATCGTCAGACATGCGGCCTATCTCCAGGAGGAAATAATAATCAGTTCATCAGTGCACATTGCTGTCCATACACATTAGACTGTTGGCCGAACCCATTCATATCAATGTACTTGGCCAACATTAGGCTATTGTGTATGGAGTATGTGTGTTTGCTATCTGCATTCTTCCGAATGGTCATTTTCTCATTTAGTCCAGTAGATATATGTCTAACATTTTTCTTTGAAGTTTATCTTGACTGTATTTACCCACATATATTACACTGCCGTATCCAAGTATTTCATCTAATGTATACTTGTGGCTCATCGGATGATAACAGGTAGAAACCAACGACACACTGCACTGTTGGAGATTTTATGATTTACACAATAGAAGAAGATTCGAAAAATGCTCCATTTTGGGGGGCAGATGCCCACAGTACCACAATGTATGCATATGGAAGAAGCAATAGCTTTTATAAATGGTCCAAAAAATATTCATTATTTTGAAGTTTGGTTTCCCTAAAATGAATATGCAATGGCTTCTCTTATCTGTCCAAAAATTATCCTTTTTAGGGAGCAGTTTTAGGTTTGTTCTATATTTACCGTATGCAGGTAAGAGTGTCTTTTGTGGCAGTTCCACTATGATATGGACCATAGAAAAGCAATGGCTTCTCTTAGCTGTCAAAAAATGATCTCATGACAAGAGAAACAATATTAGTGCCCTGTCGCACAAACTTTTTACAGACTGAACTAAAAATAGTGGAAGCATTTAAATCTGTTAGCCAATTCATTGTCAAGCTGCAGTTGGGAGGTGTTTCAGCCATGTGTGGGCAAGGTTTTGGCCGAGGTCCAAAAGAACTCTTTTTGGTTGGAGTACCAGAGTGATCCAGATCACCCAGTGATCCAGATCACCCATCACCCTGAATTGCATATCCCTAGTGTCACTAGCATAGCTACTGTCCCTAGTTATGTGTCAAGGTTCTCTATCAGACATTGACTTACAGGGTAGCTACTTACAAGTGGCACTAGAAAGATAGTTTTTTTTGTAAACAAGAACAAGTTTCTATACTTCTATCCAAGATTTATTACCCATTATTTTACCTAGAAAAGCTTGAGCTCTGCAAGAAGAACACGGAGGTTCCAGAAGTAATGGCCCTAAATGCAATGAGAAGATAGAGGTAACTAAAGCAATTAATTGAAACCTGTCACCTACAATAACACTATTTTCCTGCAGATATAGTGGTAATCTGCAAGTCATTAGTGTATAAATCATGTTAGACTGCTTTACTGGGAGAAAATTATGTTTTATTCTTCCTGTAGCCGCTCGCTTCCAGTCATGGGTGGTGTAGAGACTAGGGATGAGCGAGTGTGCTCGTTACTTGAGATTTCCGAGCATGCTCGGGTGTTTTCCAAGTATTTTGGGCGTGCTCGGAGATTATGTTTGAGTCGCCGCAGCTGCATGATTTGCGGCTGCTAGACAGCCTGAATACATGTGAGGATTCCCTAACAAACAGGCAACCCCCCATGTATTCAGGCTGTCTAGCAGCCGCAGATCATGCAGCTGTGGCAACTCGCGATTCACCCACCGCTATTAACTAGTTAAATGCCGCTGTCAAACGCTGACAGCGGCATTTAACCGGCGCTTCCGGCCATCGGGCCGGAAATGAGCGCATCGCTGACACCCGTCACATGATCGGGATCAGCAATGCTTCTGCATAGTAACCATAGAGGTCCTTGAGAGAGGTCCTGTGGTCGGTGCTCATAGTAAGCCTTCAATTCAGCTACATAGCAGCGATCTGATAATGTAGCTGAGCCAATCGCGTGGTGCCAACTTCTAGCCTCCCATGGAGGCTATTGAAGCATGGCAAAAGTTAAAAAAAAGTCAAAATAAAACAATAAAAAAATCAAACCTACACATATTTGATATTTGGTATCACCACATTCAGAATCGCCCGATCTATCAATAAAAAAAAGCATTAACCTGATCGCAAAACAGCGTAGCGAGAAAAAAATTAGGAACGCCAGAATTACGTTTTTTGGGTCACGGCGACATTGCATTAAAATGCAATAACGGGCAATCAAAAGAATGTATCTGAACAAAATTGGCATCAATAAAAACGTCAGCTTGGATCGCAAAAAATAAGCCTTCAACTGACCCTAGATCAAGGAAAAATGGAGACGCTACTGGTATCGGAAAATGGCGCAATTTTTTTTTTTTTTTTTAGCAAAGTTTGGAATTTTATTTCACCACTTAGATAAAAGACAAAAAAGAGAACCTAGACATGTTTGGTGTCTATGAACTCGTAATGACCTAGAGAATCATATTGGCAGGTTAGTTTTAGCATTCACTCAAACCTAGTAAAAAAAGCCAAACAAAAAAAAATGTGGGATTGCACTTTTTTTCAATTTCACCGCACTTGGAATCTTTTTCCTGTTTTCTAGTACACGACGTGGTGAAACCAATGATGTCATTCAAATGTACAACTCGTTCTGCAAAAAATAAGACCTCATATGGCCATATTGACGGAAAAATAAAAAAGTTATGGCTCTGGGAAAGAGGGGAGCGAAAAATGAATACGGAAAAACGGAAAATCCCAAGGTCATGAAGGGGTTACATTTTCAGATAATTAACTTTAAGTAAATACAGTAATTTACCCATTTTAAAGTCCTATCATGTTTTTTCTTTGGCTTGCATCAAATATTTCAATTATCTTTACATATCAACGCATATACACTGCTCCAAAAAATAAAGGGAACACTTAAACAATATAATGTAATTCCAAGTCAGTCACACTTCTGTGAAATCAACCTGTCCAGTTATGAAGCAACACTGAATATGATTCTGTTTATTCTGCTGTTGTGCAAATGGAACAGACAACAGGTAGAAATGACAGGCAATTAGCGTCTTGCACCCTGTGAAGGAGTGCTTCTGCAGTTGATGACCACAGACCAGTTCTCATTTTTTTAGGTGTTGTTTTCACCACTTTTGCATTTTGTCATGGCTCTAGCCCCTATAAGTACTGTACAGTAGCATGAGGCAGTGTCTACAAGCCACAGAAGTTGCTCAGGTAGTGCAGTTCATCCAGGATGGCATATCACTGCGAGCTATAGCAAGAATGATAGCTGTGTCTGTCAGCACAGTGTCCAGAGCATGTAGCAGATACCAGGAGACAGTCCAGTCCACCTGGAGATGTGGAGGGGCAGTAGGAAGTCAACAATCATCAGGACCGTTACCTCCTCCTTTGTGCAAGGAAGAGCAGTGTCAGAGCAAAATGACCCCAGCAGGCCACTAATATCCATGTATCTGCTCAAACTGTCAGAAACTGACGTCCAAAAGTGGATGTTGTGCTTACAGCCCAACACCGTGCAAGGGGTCTGGCATTTTCCAGGGAGCACCAAGATTGCCAGATTCAACATTGGCACCCTGTGCTTTTCATGGATGAGAGCAGATTCACACTGAGCACATGTGACAGACATGACAAAGTTTGGAGATGCCATGTTGAACGCTCTGCTGCCTGCAACATCCTCCAGCATGACCGGTTTTGCATTGGGTCTTTGGAGGGCTGCACAGCCCTCCATTTGCTAGCCTGAGCTATCCTAACTGCCATTAGGTACCAGGATGAGTTCCTCAGACCCTTTGTGAGACCATATGCTGGTGTTCTCTGGGTTCCTTCTGATGCATGACAATGCAAGGCCTCATGTGGCTGAAGTGTGTCAGCAGTTCCTGCATGATGGGGCGCTGATGCTATGAACTGGCCTGCCCGTTCCCCAGATTTGAATCCAATTTTGCACATCTGGAACATCATGTCTTGTTCTTTTCAGCAACTCCACATTGCACCATAGACTGTCCAGGAGTTGAATGATGCTTTAATCCAGGTCTGCTTGGGGATCCCTCAGGAGAATATCCGCTGCCTCATCAAGAGCATGCCCAGGTGTTGTAGGGAGATCATACAGGCGCATGAAGGCCACACACATTACTGAGCATCATTTCCTTGTCTTGATGAATTTCCACTGAAGTTGGATCAGACTGTAATTTAATTTTACACTATGATTTTGAGTATAGTTCCAAATCCAGACCTCCATGGGATATTAATTTGATTTACAGTGATAATTTTTATGTTTTATTATTCTCAACGCATTCCACTATATAATGAATAAATATTTGCAACTGGAATATTTCATTCAGTGATATCTAGTATGTGGTATTTTAGTATTCCCTTTATTATTTTGAGCAGTGTATGTAATTTAACCATGGGGGTACATATAATCCATAGCAAAGAAACTCTGCACATGTGCATATGTAAGCCAGTGTGACACAAAAGATAAAAATTCCCAGCGTTGTGCAGCATTTATGCAGGAAAACTTCCATCTACTATCCAAATGGGACCCCGCAGAACCAACTTCAAGAGAGAGAGTTTCAGGAGGGACTGGTTTGCATGGAACACCGGGCCAGTTGATCTTGACAACGCAGTTCCCTGGTATAAAAGGCCAGTGGCCAAAACTGGAGGACACTTGGCACTAAGAAAAAGGATGGATGGGGCGTGTGTCATGGGAGATGCTGAGGCTGAGGTGCCAGGCCATGACAGGAAGCGTGAACTAGCAGCTTGTGTCATAACTGTAAGCAAAATCCAGGCAGCGCCAGATGAGCCCAGGAATCCAGACAATGCCCAAGAACCAGACATGCATCAGGCAATTTCCAGAGTTCAGACTATGCTGGTCAAACTTCAAAAACCAAATCAACACCCATCAAGACCCGGAGCCCAGACGATGCCAGTCAAGAGTCAAGGCCCGGCCCTCATCCAACCAGGTACGAGAGACATCCGCTGTCAGTCAAGCACCAAAGATCTATGAGGAAACTACGTTTGGGGGTGGACACCTGCGATGGTGAATGAGAAGCGCGAGTGAGCAGGCCGTTACTTCCAGAACTGAGGTATGGTACAGGAGTTGGCTTGGGCTTGTATAACAGACAATGCAGGAGCCAGTTGAAGCGAAGGAGGTCCAGTGACATAGTAACATAGTAACATAGTAAGGCCGAAAAAAGACATTTGTCCATCCAGTTCAGCCTATATTCCATCATAATAAATCCCCAGATCTACGTCCTTCTACAGAACCTAATAAGTGAGACTTGTTAGACTTTGAAGGAGGACTTGCGGTCTAGCAGGAAGAACCAGAGACCCCCACTAGGGCCTATGCTAGAGAAAGAAACCGTACAGTGACTCTCATGTTATCGGTATCACCATCCCTGCTAGAAAGCTATAAGAATATATAACAAGAGACTGTTACAATAGTTAGAGTGAACCTGATGATTCATGCTGTAATTCCCCTTTTCTCAATTATTTACTGTTGCTATAGTTACTGCAATTTCCTACAACATTATGGAAATAAACAGTTTCATTGGTTAATTCCGCTTTGTCCCTGTCTGTGAATTGCATCTGGTCACCTGCTTGTACAAAGTCATTTAAATGTACCTTTATGAGGGGGCCTTTGTGGAACAGATGATATAAATATTGTGTATTTATATATTTATAGGTCCTTTTTGCTCCTACGCAGAGTTGGTGTATTTCGGGAACTGCACTTTAAAAGCTGACATGTGAATGTCCATCATTTGTATGACCTTGGTATGCTGGGTGTGTATGAGGAGTGTGCTTCATTGGAAACACTGAACGCACATGCTGTTAGGGTTAGCGGAATGCATAGAGCATAGGAAGGAAACAACAAGGTGCGTTCGCAGCCTGGGGTCCACCGTGCAGAGATATCTGCTGCAAAGTAATTGGCAGCACTATAAGGTGGAATAAGCGAACTCTGTTAACTTCACAGAATCGCAAAGATATGAAAATGCTGTGCCCTGTTAACCTGACAGAGGATCACAGCTACCTAATTGAGCAAAGCAAAGAGTGGTCATGCAGTCAGCATGGCACACAAACAACTCCTCACCGGAGAGGCTGGTATTCTGGGGGCTTATTTCAGTCGGACCCTGAATCCAAGCATACAAAACGCCTCACTGGAGGTGCCGGTATTCTAGGGGCTTATTTCAGCCAACCCTAACCACATGCAGACATGACCACCAAGTAGCAAAGCTCATAACACAAGTTGATACTAGCGCATGGCCGTGCGGCCATGCAAACCTTTTATAGCTGCAGCAGACAAGGACCTTCCTAGTGTTCCAATGGGAGCTGCTACAGGGTCTGAGCGTGTGACCCCCGACCTCCAATGAGAGGTCCTCCCGTGGGCATGCTCAGTGTGTGCAAAGAAGGACTTAGTCCCAGAAAAGCCTGCTTGCCGCTAACTAGTGCAGGCTACAACAGCAGAGCCTGGAAAGGCAGCAGTAATCCTTTGCACAGTATCAGACTGAGTGAGACGCTGGGACCGACGTCTCCGCTGAGCAGGCTCCACTGTGGCTGATGTAGAATGGGAGACCTCAGCAGACATGGTTCGAGATTCCCCCTGTGCAGTGGTGGGAACTTGACTCCTAACACATGATGATATGCTGACAGTTCAAATGTGCTCTAGTGTTGAGATGTACGGACATGCACAGTAGCATGTTGGAACTGTACATGCGCAATGATGCTTCTACTGATTGCGACAGCCTCTAGTGTCTGCAAGTACAGGCATGCACAGAAATACTCTTAGAGACAGATTAGCCTAAGGAGCCTTCCCCTATTTTCTAATTAAACCTCCATGTCATCAACATAGAACAGGTACGCAAGCATCTATGCGCCATCAATGTTTTATGACATCTCACATAATTTCCCACCCGATGAACTGCTCGCTATATGAAGGGGAAACGCGTTGAGGTGTTATGTTTTGGTAACTATGGGTAATATACATCTACACTTTATGAATGTATTATCTTTGGATCGTTTACCATACAAGAATGATATCCCTTCTTTGAATAATGTATCCTGATTATTAACTTACTGGTATTGTGATTACCTTTCTTTATCTTATAGGTGGGATAGTTATGTATTTTTCTCTCCTATCAATTACTGGAAGATCATCTTCATTTGTGGTGTTTAGTGTGGTGGCTGTCACACACAATCACTGGCTTTCACTAGTGTTGTACCCTAAGTATTCTAAGGGAGAGATGACTATGATCCAGGGCACCTACCTATTTTGCATTGCTTTTTTTAGTGTACCAACCCTACAGATAGGTAAGGCTTTAAAAGGTATTTAAAGAGAAAGTGTAGTGATTTATCCTACTTTGTGTTTACCTCCATACATTATCTTTATACCTTTATGTGCCTAAAAAGGTACTTGGTTACCTTTGATATTGTTTATTTAATTATTTCGCTATGTTTTTATCAGTATAATTAATAAAGTTTGTTTTTAAAGTTTTTTTCTTTATTTACTATAATTGAATTGAAAATCCTATGCAGTAGCCAAACTCTGCACTCAGCTATTTCTGATAGCGAAATAGGGAATGAATGGAGTGGCGGTTGGGCATTCCACCTGCTGCTCCATTTTGTAGCAGGTCCCACCAATAAGTAAGATATCACTCATCCTGTGTTTTCATTGTGGGCTAAATTGGCCTCAAGCTTCATCTACTGTTGCAGCATTCCAGTTCCTCATAGTCCCTTAACATGTTTACCTGGAATTTGGAGACTGGACTCTGTGATTATGTGAGACATTTTTATTAAACATATAGTACTGTATCTCTTGTTTAAGTTAGAAATAATTGGTTAAATGCTATTTAAAATTCCCTGGTGTCCTCTGACACTGCCGTTCATTCCTATTTTGTGTTGAATCGTTACTTTGCAGAGATTTTCACAACTGTTTCTTTTGGAGCACAATATTAAAGGGAACCTGTCAGGATACATCGGAGGCTTATCTGCAGCATTACAGAATGTTGTAGATAAGCCCCTGATGCCGGTGGGCTTAGCTCACCTTCGATTTTGGGGGTGACCGGTTCCCTTTAAAAAACTCTGCTTGCAGACAAACTGGGCGTTTCTTCAACGTGTTCTCTGGGGCGTGTGCTTTTACTTCTCCCTCCCAGATGCTGTCAGTCACAGCTCGGCAGCAACTGGTAGAGAGGGCTGATCGTGACTGCCCCCAGAGAGCATGCTGAAGAAATGCTCAGTTCAACTTCAAGCAAAGATTTCACAAACTGTGCCTCAAAAGAAACAAATGTGAATATTTCTGCAATGATGTCATGCAGTGCAAAACTGCAAAACAGCAGAAGAATCAGGAACGATCGGATGTTTTGCAAGATATTTAACTCAATTTTTTGAGCAAGTGACAGATCTTCTTTAAAGTGTTATTCTCAATTTGTATCACAGCGCTCTACTCTGTTCTTCCCTGTTTCTGAGGGGTCGACATTCCTTTCTGATTGACAGTTCCGTTTCAATAGCTTTGCTCTAGTGCTGAGTTTCCTCCTGATACTGTGACATATGAACAGTCTTTCTGGGCTTGTTCTGAAGTCTACACTGTTATCACTATATTTGCATATAGAGATAGCAGGGCATTTTAACATGCAAATGGCTTGAGAAAGTAAAAGCAATGATTAGGAGAACTGCTCTGTAAATTGCCAATGATGAACACTGTGGGGAAGGGGCACTGTGATTTAGTGGGACTGCTACCATGTCAGCTACTGATAGGGTTGGGGATGCAGGTGAGCAGCCTACTGCTGTATATAATCAATGGGGAGGAAAGAGGTGGTTGGTATCTCAAGAGTCAACTCCTCTTCTTGAATGTAGCTATACTGCATACTAAGCCAGTACTTGCAATCGAGCTCTTTGGAGCAAGCTATACACTGTGTAAGATAAAAGTTATCATTGCAGGAATATGACAGCAGTCAGTTGCAAACTTGCTGATTTTCATGCTGTCTAAATATACTAATTTAGTAACATGAGAATAACCCTTTACGAGGGCATTATATAGGACATTTGATATAAGGTCGTATCTAGATGTCATATATGCTCCAAACTTTAATAAAGTTATAAGTTGACTACCCCAGTAATCTATACCAGGGCTTTTATTATTTAACATGGTTATATTGAATAACATGTTGGACTTCATGGTTGAACATAAAAAAGTGTACTTGTTGCAAAATTTTGTTGTTTGGCTGTTATATCATAGATAACCTAGTTCATAAAGGAAGCAACAGTATGACCAGCTGATAGACTGAAGTCCTGCTCCTGGCACCTCTGCAAAAAAAAGCTGATTTTGTTCGGTCAGTAGTGCAATTTGGTAATGGGCCAGGGTAACTATGCAAATGCCCTCTTTAGCTAGGAAGTAGAAATTCTAAAAGTCAATATCAAACCTTTAAAGAACTTTGCCACAGGACTTAGGATAAGAAGCCAAACCAGATCCTCCATTTGCAGACACATACTTTGAGCTGTTTGCCCCCTGATCAAATGAATGGCTGTCCTTGTAATGCATTTTAACAATGTATGCTAAAGTAAACTGACTATGAATTTAGGGTGTTATTTTGATAGTCTTGATTCTCCATGTAAAATTGAAAGATGAACTTCATAGCCTTTGTTACTCTAATCCTACCAACATATCTGTGCAAGAACTATGAATGCCAGGAATCCTGCTGGTAGTGAAAAAAAACAGTCATGACATGCAGAAGACTGCAGAATGAACAGAGAAGTGTTTGGAATGAGCACTCACTTCTAGATATTTAACATTATTTAGGTTATTCACCCCATTGTCAAACTTTAATGAGTACAGTGATTACTCAGCATCAATGAGGAAAATCTGGCCACTTGTGAATGGGTGAACTAGTCTTAATTATGACATACTATTCCTTGTTCAGTCAAGTCAAGGGACATGAGCCATTGTTCCAGGTGAGACCATTTGATGCTACTTTTTGTAAGCTAATTTGTGGAATGCCTGCTACATAATTACAGATTGTATCAGCTCACTGCCGTGTACTAGTATGCATCATTTGGAGGACAATTATGCAGTCTAATTGAACTACTGAACAATAAGGGAACAGCCATGATTATCTCCCCGCCATCATTTGGGACACAAGGCCCTGAAATGGGAGCTGATGGATATAATAAGGGGCTTGCTCCTGTCACCTATGTGATTCTATGGGACTTCAGCCTAAGGACCATGGTTCCAGTTGATGGATTGCAGAACTTCTCCACTGCCCAACACTGAGCCCACAAATTCAATTGGGCAACTCAAGTTGGGACAATCAGATCACCTGGCCACATACCTCGTTGTGCTCCGTCAGATTTCTAAGGTTGTCGCTACCTCCTCCCAGTATGTGCCTGCCAAAAGTGGGGTGTTGCTGGTTGGGGTAGTTGTCCTTGGATGCCCTGAAATAAAGGAGATTTAAATCCCAGAAAAGCCAGGGAAAAAAAGTGAGACCCTGTCACTTGCATCATCTTGTGTCAAGTCTTGCTATGAATGTAATATATGCTGTTAACTATTGGTGACCCAATACAATCTGAGTAGTGTTCTGTGAAAGGTGAAAGAGTGCAGGTGTTCAGTGGAACGAGCTCCGGCCCATGTGGTCTTCCTAAAAACAAGCCAGCGGAGGAGAGCACCCAATGACCCTTGTATCCCTTCAAGTACGTTAACTTATATATTTTTTTAAATAATTTTGTCTTGCATAGTAAGTTATGAAACTTCGCAAACCACTTTTATTTGGGGATTGGTCCTCATTCCTGTAGAAAACAATGATGTAAATGGTTTCTAGACTCCTGCTTTGAACTGCATTGTTATCAGAAGGTACTCATTTGAAGTACAGATGGTGGCAGAAAATGGGTCAGCACCTGTATTCCCCAAACTCTAGGGATAAGCTCCTGCAAGAGATTGTTCAGATAAGCACAATACTCAGAGGAGGACACAGGGGCGGAACCTTTCACTGTCAGCATCTTTACTCCAAATGAATACAATCTGATATTAATGCAACTGAAGACACATGACTAGACTGGGGAAAAGCAGGAGTTTTGAAGCTACTTACAGGCAATTCTTTGCTGGAATGAAGACAAATCCTCTAATAAAGTGGTTGACAAAGTTTCATAAATTTGCATGCTGGACACAAATATAAAAAATTAAAGTTTAGTTGCTTTTTAATACATGGCTTGGAGATCTGAATGAACACCTGACACATTTGTTAATATTTTATGATTTATATAAATACAAATACATTTTATATGGGGTAGTAATCTCAGCAGGCGAACTGACACAAAGGGTAAATTGCAAGGTCCATAAACATTTAAACTCAATCAAATGAGAAGGTAATGCGGTATAGGACCACTTTAAGATTTTCAAGGATTGTTTTTAATAGGTTTACACAAGTTTGTTTCAGTATCACACACCATTCTTCCTGTTTTAGGCTACTTTCGCACTTGCGTCGGTGCGGGCCAGTCGCAATGCGTCAGGCTGACGTACCGACGGACGTTGCGAAAATAACTGCATGACGTGGGCAGCGGATGCAGTTTTTCAATGCATCCGCTGGCCATTCTGCAGTCTGGGGAGGAGGGGGCGGAGTTTCGGCCGCGCATGTGCGGTCGAAAATGGCAGACGTGATACACAAAAAAAGGTTACATGGAACTTTTTTTTGCCGACGGTCCGCCAAAACACGACACATCTGTCGCACGACGGATGCGACGTGTGGCCATACGTCGCAATGCGTCGCTAATGCGCCGCTAATGCAAGTCTATGGAGAAAAAACGCATCCTGCGGGCAACTTTGCAGGATGCGTTTTTTCTTCAAAACGACGCATTGCGACGGACAGCAAACGACGCAAGTGTGAAAGTAGCCTAACCTATTCCCCACATTGACAATATAGTATGTTATGGGCATTTATTAGTCAAGGCATCTTGGTGTACTGTTACATTAAGGTGATAGTGCATATACTGGTAAGATAGCTAGTATACACAATTACAGTTGCACTGAAACTGCTGTGATCAGAAAAAACTCTAATCCTGGTTGATATACAGAAATATGCCAATACATTGTATTCAAAATATGTGTTAAAAAAATCTCTTTTCTCAAATCTAGATCAAATCTCTCAATTTGAAAAAAAGTATAAAAAATATATAATCCTTATATATTTTTTCTAATCACTCTGTTTCGGTGATTACTTTGTATCTCCGTTCATACTGCACCCACACACACAAACAGATACACCATTTGAATGGTAAACTTGCCCTCTTCAGCAAAAAAATAGCCAAACAAATCACACATCCACGATGTGATCACAAAATACAGTTTAAACATTAATTTTCATAAACCTGCAGTAAGGAAAAATTTTGTGAATTCTGTTTTCGGGCTCCCTCCTGTGGTCATGAATGGTACTTCGGCTGGTTCTGTCCATGGACTTTCTCTGATGCCTGTGGGTGTTTCTGAGTTTCCTTCCACAGGTGACGAGGCTAATTCGTTAGTGGGCTGCTCTATTTAACTCCACTTGGATCCTTGTCCTATGCCAGCTGTCAATGTTGTTGCATTGGTCTAGTTCGCTCCTGGATCTTCCTGGTTACCTGTTTTCTCCAGCAGAAGCTAAGTTTCGCTTTGCTTTTTTCTTGTTTGCTATTTTTTCTGTTCAGCATGCTTATGTGAATTTTGCCTTGCTTGCTGGAAGCTCTGGGACGCAGAGGGGCGCCTCCGCTCCGTTAGTCGGTGCAGAAGGTATTTTTCCCTGCACTCTCTGTGTGGCTTTTTAGGGTTTTGTGCTGACTGCAAAGTGACCTTTCCTATCTTCTGTCTGTTTAGTAAGTCGGGCCTCTCTTTGCTAAATCTATTTTATCTCTGTGTTTGTGATTTCATCTTACTCACAGTCAATATATGTGGGGGGCTGCCTTTTCCTTTGGGGAATTTTCTCTGAGGCAAGATAGGCTTATTTTTCCTATCTCTAGGGCTAGCTAGTTCTGAGGCTGTGACGAGGCGCCTAGGTCATGATAGGAGCGCTCCACGGCTATTTCTAGTGTACATGATAGGATTAGGGATTGCGGTCAGCAGAGGTTCCACTTCCCAGAGCTTGTCCTGTATTCTTGTGCTATCAGGTCTTTTCTGGTGCTCTAACTACCAGGTCCACTATTTGTTCTAACCACCAGATCATAACAGTACAGCTGGCCAAAAGTATTGATGCATCTCAATAGAGGGATAAGTGAAGCTCTGAGACCATTTTTTTTTCTTCTTTGCAGTGTGTTCTGTCTCACTTTTCCCCTTTACCTCTGGGTGGTTCAGAACACAGGTGTAGACATGGACATTCAAGGTCTGTCCTCTTGGATGGATAATCTCACTACAGGGGTACAAAACATTCAAGATTTTGTGGTTCAGAATCCGATGTCAGAGCCTAGGATTCCAATTCCTGATTTATTTTTTGGTGATAGATCTAAGTTCTTGAATTTCAAAAATAATTGTAAATTGTTTCTAGCTTTGAAACCTCGCTCCTCAGGTGATCCTGCTCAACAAGTAAGGATCATTATTTCTTTGTTATGTGGTGACCCTCAAGACTGGGCATTTTCCCTTGCGCCAGGAGATCCGGCATTGCGTGATGTCGATGCGTTTTTCCTGGCGCTCGGATTGCTTTATGACGAACCTAATTCAGTGGATCAGGCAGAGAAAATCTTGCTGGCTCTGTGTCAGGGTCAGGATGAAGCAGAGATATATTGTCAGAAGTTTAGAAAGTGGTCAGTGCTCACTCAGTGGAATGAATGTGCCCTGGCAGCAATCTTCAGAAAGGGTCTCTCTGAAGCCCTTAAAGATGTCATGGTGGGATTTCCCATGCCTGCTGGTCTGAGTCTATGTCCTTGGCCATTCAGATCGATCGGCGCTTGCGTGAGCGTAAAACTGTGCACCATTTGGCGGTACTATCTGAGCATGGGCCTGAGCCTATGCAGTGTGATAGGACTTTGACCAGAGCTGAACGGCAGGAACACAGACGTCAGAATGGGCTGTGTTTTTACTGTGGTGATTCCACTCATGCTATTTCCGATTGTCCTAAGCGCACTAAGCGGTTCGCTAGGTCTGCCACCATTGGTACGGTACAGTCAAAATTTCTATTGTCCGTTACACTGATTTGTTCTTTGTCTTCCTACTCTGTTATGGCATTTGTGGATTCAGGCGCTGCCCTGAATTTGATGGACTTGGAGTATGCTAGGCGCTGTGGTTTTTTCTTGGAGCCCTTGCAGCATCCTATTCCATTGAGAGGAATTGATGCTACGCCTTTGGCCAAGAATAAGCCTCAGTACTGGACCCAATTGACCATGTGCATGGCTCCTGCACATCAGGAGGATATCCGTTTTTTGGTGTTACATAATCTGCATGATGTGGTTGTTTTAGGGTTACCATGGCTACAGGTCCATAATCCAGTATTGGACTGGAAATCTATGTCTGTGTCCAGCTGGGGTTGCCAGGGGGTACATGGTGATGTTCTATTTTTGTCAATTTCATCTTCTACTCCTTCTGAAGTTCCGGAGTTTTTGTCGGATTATCAGGATGTATTTGATGAGCCCAAAGCCAGTGCCCTACCTCCTCATAGGGATTGCGATTGTGCAATTAATTTGATTCCTGGTAATAAGTTTCCTAAGGGCCGATTGTTCAATTTATCTGTGCCAGAACACACCGCTATGCGGAGTTATATAAAGGAATCCTTGGAGAAAGGCCATATTTGCCCACCGTCATCACCGTTGGGAGCAGGGTTCTTTTTTGTGGCCAAGAAGGATGGTTCTTTGAGACCTTGTATTGATTACCGCCTTCTTAATAAAATTACTGTCAAATTTCAGTATCCTTTTCCGTTGCTGTCCGACTTGTTTGCTCGTATTAAAGGGGCTAGTTGGTTTACCAAGATAGACCTTCGAGGGGCGTATAATCTTGTGCGTATTAAACGGGGCGATGAATGGAAAACAGCATTTAATACGCCCGAGGGGCATTTTGAGTACCTGGTGATGCCATTCGGGCTTTCCAATGCTCCATCGGTATTTCAGTCCTTTATGCATGACATCTTCCGAGAGTACCTGGATAAATTCCTGATTGTGTATTTGGATGATATTTTGGTCTTTTCGGATGATTGGGAGTCTCATGTGAAGCAGGTCAGAATGGTGTTCCAGGTCCTTTGTGCTAATTCCTTGTTTGTGAAGGGGTCAAAGTGTTTCTTTGGAGTTCAGAAGGTTTCATTTTTGGGGTTAATTTTTTCCCCTTCTACTGTCGAGATGGACCCTGTTAAAGTCCAGGCCATTCATGATTGGACTCAGCCGACATCTGTGAAGAGCCTGCAAAAGTTCCTGGGCTTTGCTAATTTTTATCGTCGCTTCATCGCTAATTTTTCTAGTGTTGCTAAACTGTTGACTGATTTGACCAAGAAGGGTGCTGATGTAGTCAATTGGTCTTCTGCGGCCGTGGATGCTTTTCAGGAATTGAAGCATCGTTTTTCTTCTGCCCCTGTGTTGTGCCAGCCAGATGTTTCGCTCCCGTTTCAGGTTGAGGTTGATGCCTCTGAGATTGGAGCAGGGGCTGTTTTGTCGCAAAGAAGTTCTGATGGCTCGGGAATGAAGCCATGTGCTTTCTTTTCTAGAAAGTTTTCGCCTGCTGAGCGCAATTATGATGTTGGTAATCGAGAATTGTTGGCCATGAAGTGGGCATTCGAGGAGTGGCGTCATTGGCTTGAAGGAGCCAAGCATCGCGTGGTGGTCTTGACAGATCACAAAAATTTGACTTATCTTGAGTCTGCCAAACAGTTGAATCCGAGACAGGCTCGATGGGCGTTATTTTTCTCCCGTTTTTATTTTGTGGTTTCGTACCTTCCGGGCTCTAAGAATGTGAAGGCTGATGCCCTGTCAAGGAGTTTTGTGCCTGACTCTCCGGGTGTTTCTGAGCCGGCAGGTATTCTCAAAGAGGGGATAATTTTGTCTGCCATCTCCCCTGATTTGCGGCAGGTGCTGCAAAAATTTCAGGCTGATAGACCTGACCGTTACCCAGCAGAGAAACTGTTTGTCCCTGATAAATGGACTAGCAGAGTTATCTCTGAGCTTCATTGTTCAGTGTTGGGTGGGCATCCTGGAATCTTTGGTACCAGAGATTTGGTGGCTAGATCCTTTTGGTGGCCTTCTTTGTCACGGGATGTGCGTTCTTTTGTGCAATCCTGTGGTACTTGTGCTCGGGCTAAGCCCTGCTGTTCTCGTGCTAGTGGGTTGCTTTTGCCCTTGCCGGTCCCGAAGAGGCCCTAGACGCATATTTCTATGGATTTTATTTCGGATCTCCCCGTCTCTCAAAAGATGTCGGTCATTTGGGTGGTTTGTGATCGCTTTTCTAAGATGGTCCATTTGGTACCCATGTCTAAATTGCCTTCCTCCTCTGATTTGGTGCCATTGTTTTTCCAGCATGTGGTTCGTTTACATGACATTCCGGAGAACATCATTTCGGACAGAGGTTCTAGGTTTGTTTCGAGGTTTTGGCGATCCTTTTGTGCTAGGATGGGCATTGATTTGTCTTTTTCCTCGGCTTTCCATCCTCAGACAAATGGCCAAACCGAACGAACTAATCAGACGTTGGAAACATATCTGAGATGGTTTGTTTCTGCTGATCAGGATGATTGGGTGTCCTTTTTGCCGTTGGCTGAGTTTGCCCTTAATAATCGGGCCAGCTCGGCTACTTTGGTTTTGCCGTTTTTCTGCAATTCTGGTTTCCATCCTCGTTTCTCTTCAGGGCAGGTTGAGTCTTCGGACTGTCCTGGTGTAGATACTGTGGTGAATAGGTTGCAGCAGATTTGGACTCATGTGGTGGACAATTTGACATTGTCCCAGGAGAAGGCTCAACGTTTCGCTAACCGCCGGCGCTGTGTGGGTCCCCGACTTCGTGTTGGGGATTTAGTTTGGTTGTCGTCTCGTTATGTTCCTATGAAGGTTTCCTCTCCTAAGTTTAAGCCTCGTTTCATTGGTCCGTATAAAATTTCTGAGGTTATCAACCCTGTGTCATTTCGTTTGGCCCTTCCAGATTCTTTTGCCATCCATAATGTGTTCCATAGGTCGTTGTTGCGGAGATACGTGGCACCTGTGGTTCCATCCGTTGACCCTCCTGCTCCGGTGTTGGTTGAGGGGGAGTTGGAGTATGTGGTGGAGAAGATTTTGGATTCCAGTACTCCAGTACTCCAGTACTTGGTCAAGTGGAAGGGTTATGGTCAGGAGGATAATTCCTGGGTTTTTGCCTCTGATGTTCATGCGGCCGATCTGGTTCGTGCCTTTCATTTGGCTCATCCTGGTCGGCCTGGGGGCTCTCGTGAGGGTTCGGTGACCCCTCCTCAAGGGGGGGGTACTGTTGTGAATTCTGTTTTCGGGCTCCCTCCTGTGGTCATGAATGGTACTTCGGCTGGTTCTGTCCATGGACTTTCTCTGATGCCTGTGGGTGTTTCTGAGTTTCCTTCCACAGGTGACGAGGCTAATTCGTTAGTGGGCTGCTCTATTAAACTCCACTTGGATCCTTGTCCTATGCCAGCTGTCAATGTTGTTGCATTGGTCTAGTTCGCTCCTGGATCTTCCTGGTTACCTGTTTTCTCCAGCAGAAGCTAAGTTTCGCTTTGCTTTTTTCTTGTTTGCTATTTTTTCTGTTCAGCATGCTTATGTGAATTTTGCCTTGCTTGCTGGAAGCTCTGGGACGCAGAGGGGCGCCTCCGCTCCGTTAGTTGGTGCGGAAGGTATTTTTCCCTGCACTCTCTGTGTGGCTTTTTAGGGTTTTGTGCTGACTGCAAAGTGACCTTTCCTATCTTCTGTCTGTTTAGTAAGTCGGGCCTCTCTTTGCTAAATCTATTTCATCTCTGTGTTTGTGATTTCATCTTACTCACAGTCAATATATGTGGGGGGCTGCCTTTTCCTTTGGGGAATTTTCTCTGAGGCAAGATAGGAAAAATAAGCCTATCTCTAGGGCTAGCTAGTTCTGAGGCTGTGACGAGGCGCCTAGGTCATGATAGGAGCGCTCCACGGCTATTTCTAGTATACGTGATAGGATTAGGGATTGCGGTCAGCAGAGGTTCCACTTCCCAGAGCTTGTCCTGTATTCATGTGCTATCAGGTCTTTTCTGGTGCTCTAACTACCAGGTCCACTATTTGTTCTAACCACCAGATCATAACAGAAAAATGACCTGCAGGTGGCACCACACTACCCCAAAGCACACTACCACAAAGCTGCTTTCAGACATCACAAACAAATCCTAACATTTGCCTTGGGGGCTTTCCAGCTTGCCGAACTCTTTGCCCAACTGATTTCAGGCACATTGGATGATTGCACACTTCACTGCAGGTGAGTCACATATGCAAACACATTTGTAAACATGCACTGCCTATTCAATTGCATACTTGCTCCGTTTATACTCCACCAACACATACAAATAATACACCATTTTAAAGGTCAAATTACCTGCAGATGGCATTTGCCTTGGGGTCTTTCCAGCTTGAAGAAGTGCTTGCCCAGCCTATTTCAGGAAAATTCGAGGATTGCACACCTCACTGCAGGTGAGCCACATATGCAAACATGCATTGCTTTTTCTGTGATTACTTCACCCCACACACACAAATAATACACCATTTAAAAGGTAAACTTGCCCCCTTTATCAAGAAAAGACACAAACAAACCACACATTCACGATTTGATCAATAAATATAGTTTAAACATTCATTTTCAGAAACCTGCAGAAAAAAACAATAACCTGCAGGTGGCACCACAACCTCAAGTTGCTCCGTTTATACTCCACCGAAACACACAAATGATACACCATTTCAAACGTCAAATTACCTGCAGGTGGCTTTTGCCGTGGGGTTTTCCCAGCTTGCCGAAGTGCTTGCCCAGCCTATTTCAGGAAAATTCGAGGATTGTCCACTTCACTGCAGGTGAGTCACATATGCAAACACATTTGTAAACATGCACTGCTTTTTTAGTTACTACTTCGCTCCACACTCACAAATGATGAGTCACATATGCAAACACATTTTTAAACAGGCACTTCTTTTTCGGTGATTACATCACCCCACACACACAAATAATACACCATTTGAAAGGAAAACCTGCCCCCTTCAGCAAGAAAAGACACAAACCACACATTCATGATTTGATCAATAGATACAGTTTAAACATTCATTTTCAGAAACCTGCAGAAAAAAACAATAACCTGCAGGTTGCACCACAACCTCAAGAGATTTTTTTTTTTAGCTTCTACTTATCAAACCAATTTATTGTATTACCAATCAACATATTTAAATACCTCTCTGTGTTCATCATCTCCTTAGATACATTAACAGTTGACCATCTTGATTTTCCTGAAATAGCCTGTGCCCCCGACAACTAATGTGTGAAAATTTTGCAAGGGCCAACTAGTACTGTAATACTGTAGAAAAAATATAATAAAAATTGACACCAAAAACTGTTTTCCCATTACCGTAATTAAAATGCTTTTTATTCTACAGGTGGGCCATTTATATGGATAGATCTGGGTGGGCCATGTATATGAATACACCTAAATAAAATGTGAATGGTTGGTGATATCAACTTCCTGTTTGTGGCACATTAGTATATGGGAGAGGGAAAACTTTTCAAGATGGGTGTTGACCATGGTGGCCATTTTGAAGTCGGTCATTTTGGATCCAACTTTATAAATGGCCCACCCAGGTGTATCCATATAAATGGCCCACCCTGTATAGAGCAGGACTTGGATAAGTATAGCCTGTGGATCACTTGTCACCATTTGGCTATTCCAGTGAGGCCAGGTAACAGGTTAGATAAAGGGTTGGATACAGTGGCGTCCCAAGCCATGCGTCCACCCCTTGGGTGTTTCATTTTCACTGGTGTCTGCATCCCAGTGAATATAGTGATAGAACAGGGCGCTAACCCTCTTCCATAATTGAGCCTGTGTGTCTGACAGTGCGGCAGATGTGATGACGTCACTCCATGGTGTCAGCTCTGCCTTAGTACACAGTGCACACCTGAACTGTGGGGAACAGGGTTCGATGAGTAGCTTTGTATATTTTTTTAGGTAACAGTGTGGGGATATCATACTATGCCCTAATGATGCTGTGTGGGGATATAATTCTGTGTCATAAAGGATCTGTGTAGCGACATAATCCTGTGCCTTAAGGGACCTGCATTTGGCCATCCAACTGTGACCAAAGGGGCCTGTGCGGGAATACAATACAGTGCCCTAACTTACATGTGTGGGGACATAATGGTATTCCCTAAGGGGCATGGGTAGTGAAATCATACTGTGCCCTACGGTCAGTAAATCATTGTAAATACACACCTGTACTTTCTCACGAGTAGGGTCGTTTTATTTCGCTTTAATTATTGTATTGTTATCGTTGTTACTGTTTGTGTTTGAAACTGTTACACTGTAAAGCGCTGCGGTATATGTTGCCGCTATATAAATAAAGATTATTATTATTATTATCACACCGTGTCCTAAGTGGCCTTTGGGGAGACATCATACAGTGCACTAAGAAAGCTTTGTGGGGATATCATACTGTGAACTAAGGGGGCTGTGTGTATACACTATGGTTTGCGTGTGGGGGTAGCATAATGTGCCTTGAATGGTCTGTGCTGGGACATAAAACCGTGCCCTAAAGGGGATGTGTAGAAACATATTCCTGTGTGGGGGAGGGGGAGGCTGCGTGAGGACATAATTCTGTGTAAAGGGGCTGTGTTGGGACAAAATAATGTGGAAAGGTACTTATGGGGACATCATACTGTGTAGTAGGGCTGTGTGGGGACATAATACTATGAAAGGGGGCTGTGTGAGGACATCATACTGCATAGGAGAGCTGTGTGGGGACATCATTCTGCGCAGGGAGGTTGTATGGGGACGTTGCTGTGTATGGGGACTTTGTTGGGATATTAAACTGTGTTGGGGCTCTGAGGTGACATGTGGAGGAGGGGCTTTATGAGAACATCATACTATGTGGAAAACATCATACAGTGTTGGGGGCTATGTGAGGTGTTCCTACTGTGTGAGGTGGCTGTTTGGGGACATAGCACTGTGTAAGGGGCTATGTGGAAACATAATACTGCTTGATTACATGTGGGGATTCCCTAGCAACCAGGCAACCCCCACATGTACTCAGCCTGGCTAGTAGCTGTAAATCATTCAGCTGCCATGATGAAAACTAAATCTCCAAGCAGTCATCATGAATACTCAGAGGTCACCCGAGGGTGCTCGGGAAAACCCAAGCAACGAGTACACTCGCTTATCACTAATCATGCGTTAAACATGTAGAATCTGATTGTAGTGCAGAAATGAACTATACAATAATGCCCCCCAGTAGTGCACCACACTGTAAGATGACTCCCATCAGTCCCCCAACACTGTATGGATGGTGCCAGTAGTCCCCCACACTGTGTGGATGGCCTCCAGTAGCCCTCACTCACTGTATGGATGGTCCCTAGTAGCCCCCCACATTGTATTGAAGCCACTCAGTAGTCCCCCACACTGTATGGGTGCCCCTCAGTATTCCTTTCTCTGTGTGGATGCATCCCAGTAATCCCTTCATGAGCATTATTAAAATAAAATAAAAAAATACTATACTCACCTAAACATGAATCCTGAGGAGTACACCGGCAGACAGGACCAAGGCGTGGGTGGACTAACGTGTTTATGTCATCGCGCTGGGCTATGCAGAGTCTCAGTGTGATAACGTCATCATGCCACTCCACCTCCTGCCTCGTCTGCGGATCTCCCAACTTTTCTGTAGGCTTAAGTTGACCTGCGGTCTACAGAACATGAAGCAGTAGTGCAGGGAGACCATGTCTACCTGCTCCAACTCTACGCCAATTCAGTTTAGATTGTGGGTAGTTTAAGGTGGATCCCTCTTATTGCGGGTCTGGGAGTGACCACACCCACTGCCCCCAGGAGTTATGCTACTGATACTTACCTATCACTACCGTTGCGGTACAGTGCTGTAATGCTCCTCTTCTCACTGACATCACCACATCAGACTCTCTGGATCATACTGTGCACTACATGACCGAAATGTAAGACTATGGAGTGTCAGAACTAGGCTCCATAAACTTACACTGTAAGGCCACATTCACATGTTCAGTACTTGGTCAGCATTTTACATCAGTATATGTAAGCCAATGCCAGGAGAGGAACAATCAGAGAAAAAGTATAATAGAAACAAGTCACCACTAGTGTTGAGCAATACCGTCCGATACTTGAAAGTATCGGTATCGGATAGTATCGGCCGATACCCGAAAAATATCGGATATTATCGGATAATTCTAGGAATTAAGGACCTGCGAATGACGTCGCGGGTTCTGATTGGTCGCGTGCCGCCCATGTGACCGCCACGCGACCAATCAGAAGCCGCGACGTCATTCGCAGGTCCTTAATTCCTAGAATTAGGAGTTTAGTGAATGAGAATGACATCGTGGCTTCTGATTGGTCGCGTGGCGGTCACATGAGCGGCACGCGACCAATCAGAACCCGCGACGTCATTCGCAGGTCCTAAAGGCGCTCATTTTAAACAAAGAAGCCGGCCGGTTACCAGCGTGATGTCCAGGGGCCGCCGGAGAGGTGAGCATATCAATATTTTTTATTTTAATTCTTTATTTTACACATCCCTATGGATCCGATACCGATACCCGATACCACAAAAGTATCGGATCTCAGTATCGGAATTCCGATACCGCAAGTATCGGCCGATACCCGATACTTGCGGTATCGGAATGCTCAACACTAGTCACCACTTCTGTATTTATCACCAACTCCTGATTTTCGCTTACAGAGGTAAAATACTGACAAAATACTGAACATGGCCTAAAAGAGATTTCCAGTTCACGCATAGAGCAAAGGGTGACCCGAAGAGTTTGATGAGTGTTAATATCACTCTGAAGAGCTGAACGGCGCTGGATAACAGAGAAGGCAGTGGTAGGTGAGTATATTAACACAACACTACAGCACATACACATATACATAGATTTAGACCCCCTTCACACATGTGTGTTTCAAGTAAGTGTGGCGTCCCTTCTCACACGTACAGGAGACACGTACACGTGCACACACATTAAAATCTATGGTGATCCTCACACCTCCATGTATTCACACAGACCTTGAGATTCACACGTAGACATGTCCATTTTTTCCGGCAGCACGATGGCAATATCTACCTCACACGGACACACAGATGACATAAAGTGTGTCATCCGTGTGCTATTCTTGTGACATGTACCGGAATAGAATGCAGAATCGAAATTAGCTAACCTGCTTCATTTTTTAGAAACAGGTGAGAAAAAAACAGAGGCAACACAGATACAAAGAGGAGGCAAAACAAGTGATATATGAGGAAAAAACGGTGTGTTTTACACATATGCAAAATTAGACATGGATGTGTAAGAGGGTGAACTGTAGTCCCACTGAGAGGGCACTAGGACCCTGTGGTTTTTGCCTGTTGCAGCAGAGGACAGACCTCCCAGAGACAATGTGTGCTGCGGGGTGGGGTCTAGTGTCTCGAGTGTAAAGTGAAAGTAGGAAGTGAGAGCTGAGAGAGAAAAGGCGGGAAGAAAAGGAGAAGCTGCTGTGAGATCTTAAAAAGAGACTGTGTGGATTTACTGCAAGTGTTTTTGGAGGAAAAGAAGCTTTTGAGAGACTTTTTGTTGCTAACGTTCCCCTGGAGAAGAGCTAACCTTTTGTTTAACTCTGTGAGAGACTTGTGTTGCTAACGTTTCCTGGAGAGGAGCTAACCCTTTATCTAAGAAAAGACGGAGACTTTGCTAAGAACCCAGTACGAATTTGGAAGTCTGTGGATTCCCTGTGCATTGAGTGGAGGAACAAGTCTGGACAGACTGCTGATACAGAGACGGACGGATTGTCGTGGAACCATTCCTAGGAGCTACAGAAGCAGAGACTACATCGTGAGACCACTAACTAAGTCCCCGGCGTTTGGGCTCGGCATCGGCCGACAAGACAAGAGGAGCTTGCTGTAACTTATTGGCGCTGAAGATATGAACTGGCTACAGCCTCTGCGGATTCCTGCCTGAGAGGAAATCCATCTCAGGATACGGTACCATAGTTATAGATACCCGGGTATCTCTGCTCAGAGTGTTAAATTGTTACTTTAGAGGTGTATCTTATATTAGAGTTGTGTAAGTTATACTCAATGTGCCATTCCAGGGGCTCCCTTAATAACACTACATTCAATTTACACTTGTTCCTGTTTTTAGTTGCCTGTTAGGTAAATTTCTTACTAGTCTGTTGTAGTACACAGTTCTCAGGAAACCTTGGAGTGTAACATAGTAACATAGTTAGTAAGGCCGAAAAAAGACATTTGTCCATCCAGTTCAGCCTATATTCCGTCATAATAAATCCCCAGATCTACGTCCTTTTACAGAACCTAATAATTGTATGATACAATATTGTTCTGCTCCAGGAAGACATCCAGGCCTCTCTTGAACCCCTCGACTGAGTTCGCCATCACCACCTCCTCAGGCAAGCAATTCCAGATTCTCACTGCCCTAACAGTAAAGAATCCTCTTCTATGTTGGTGGAAAAACCTTCTCTCCTCCAGACGCAAAGAATGCCCCCTTGTGCCCGTCACCTTCCTTGGTATAAACAGATCCTCAGCGAGATATTTGTATTGTCCCCTTATATACTTATACATGGTTATTAGATCGCCCCTCAGTCGTCTTTTTTCTAGACTAAATAATCCTAATTTCGCTAATCTATCTGGGTATTGTAGTTCTCCCATCCCCTTTATTAATTTTGTTGCCCTCCTTTGTACTCTCTCTAGTTCCATTATATCCTTCCTGAGCACCGGTGCCCAAAACTGGACACAGTACTCCATGTGCGGTCTAACTAGGGATTTGTACAGAGGCAGTATAATGCTCTCATCATGTGTATCCAGACCTCTTTTAATGCACCCCATGATCCTGTTTGCCTTGGCAGCTGCTGCCTGGCACTGGCTGCTCCAGGTAAGTTTATCATTAACTAGGATCCCCAAGTCCTTCTCCCTGTCAGATTTACCCAGTGGTTTCCCGTTCAGTGTGTAATGGTGATATTGATTCCCTCTTCCCATGTGTATAACCTTACATTTATCATTGTTAAACCTCATCTGCCACCTTTCAGCCCAAGTTTCCAACTTATCCAGATCCATCTGTAGCAGTATACTATCTTCTCTTGTATTAACTGCTTTACATAGTTTTGTATCATCTGCAAATATCGATATTTTACTGTGTAAACCTTCTACCAGATCATTAATGAATATGTTGAAGAGAACAGGTCCCAATACTGACCCCTGCGGTACCCCACTGGTCACAGCGACCCAGTTAGAGACTATACCATTTATAACCACCCTCTGCTTTCTATCACTAAGCCAGTTACTAACCCATTTACACACATTTTCCCCCAGACCAAGCATTCTCATTTTGTGTACCAACCTCTTGTGCGGCACGGTATCAAACGCTTTGGAAAAATCGAGATATACCACGTCCAATGACTCACCGTGGTCCAGTCTATAGCTTACCTCTTCATAAAAACTGATTAGATTGGTTTGACAGGAGCGATTTCTCATAAACCCATGCTGATATGGAGTTAAACAGTTATTCTCATTGAGATAATCCAGAATAACATCCCTCAGAAACCCTTCAAATATTTTACCAACAATAGAGGTTAGACTTACTGGCCTATAATTTCCAGGTTCACTTTTAGAGCCCTTTTTGAATATTGGCACCACATTTGCTATGCGCCAGTCCTGCGGAACAGACCCTGTCGCTATAGAGTCACTAAAAATAAGAAATAATGGTTTATCTATTACATTACTTAGTTCTCTTAGTACTCGTGGGTGTATGCCATCCGGACCCGGAGATTTATCTATTTTAATAAAGTGGCACAGTGATTTCAGCTGCTGCTGAATTAGTGTATCTTTGGGGTGCATCTGCCTTAGTATTCTCCATATTACCTTGATTAATTTGCCTTTGAGTAAATACCGTTGGAGATTTCTGCCTTGGTCTTGGTTTGTGACTCACTGGATCTTATTCGGACCTCTGGTCATTACAGATGTGTGAATTTAGCCTTATTATAACTCCTGTTTGTCTAATGACTCCTATACCAATTTCCAAATTATTATGCAAATTATATTTTTCTCGGATTTTCCTAAGTGGTCGGTGCAAATGACAGTCAGTCTAATAAAAGTCATCACCCGTTAGAGTATGCATCGAATATTATTGAAGAAACCTCCCAATGATAACAGTATAATCTCCAAACTGAATAAAATCTCAAAATGCACTGTTCCAAATTATATGGCACAGTAGAATTTCTAAACATTTGACATGTTTTAAATAACTAAAAATGCTCATTTGTTGAATTTGCAGCATTAGGAGGTCACATTCACTGAACAAAAAAGCTATTTAATTCCAAAACATCCTAACAGGCCAAGTTACATGTTAACATAGGAACCCTTCTTTGATATCACCTTCACAATTCTTGCTTCCATTGAACTTGTGAGTTTTTGGAGAGTTTCTGCTTGTATTTCTTTGCATGAAGTCAGAATAGCCTCCCAGAGCCGCTGTTTTGATATGAACTGCCTCCCGCCCTCATAGATCTTTTGCTTGATGATACTCCACAGGTTCACTATAGGGTTGAGGTCAGGGGAAGATGGTGGCCACACCATGAGTTTATCTCCTTTTATGCCCACAGCAGCCAATGACTCAGAGGTATTCTTTGCAGCATGAGATGGTGCATTGTCATGCATGAAGATGGTTTTGCTCCTAAAGGTACGTTTCTGCTTTTTATACCACGGAAGAAAGCTGTCAGTCAGAAACTCTATGTACTTTGCAGAAGTCATTTTCACACCTTTAGGAACCTTAAAGGGCCCTACCAGCTGTTTACCCATGATTCCGGCCCAAAACATGACTCTTCCACCTCCTTGCTGACGTGGCCATCCATCAACCATCCACTACTCCGTCAATCTATACCATCCAGGGTTGCTCGACACTCATCAGTAAACAAGACTGTTTGAAAATTAGTCTTCATGTATGTCTGGGCTCACTGCAACCGTTTCTGCTTGTGAACACTGTTTAGTGGTGGCCGAATAGTAGGTTTTTGAACCAAAGCAAGCCTTTGAAGGATCCTACACCTTGAGGTTCGAGGGAGTCCAAAGGCACCAGCAGCTTCAAATATCTGTCTGCTGGTTTGTAATGGCTTTTTAGCAGCTGCTCTCTTAATCCGATGAACTTGCCTCTCAGAAACCTTCCTCATTATGCCTTTAGCAGCACGAAAGCTCAGATTCAGCCACAAATCTCTTAACAGTACGATGATCACGCTTAAGTTTTTGGGAAATATCTAATGTTTTCATCCCTTGACCAAGGCATTGCACTATTTGATGCTTTTCGGCAGCAGTGAAATCCTTTTTCTTTCCCATGTTACTTGAAAACTATGGCCTGCTTAATAATGTGGACTTCATATTGAAGTAGTTTTCCTTTAATTAGAATCACCTGGAAAACTAAATATCACTTGTGTTTAAGATTGATTTCAGTGATCAATTGAGCCCTGAGACACAATACCATCCATGAGTTTATTTGAAAAAAAAAAAAAACAATTAAATCTTTATGACACTTAAATCCAATTTGCATAATAATTTGGAATACGGTGTATGATATGTTATTGCCTTCTGTTTAAGAATATTAAAATATTCTGTGGAATTTCATGTTGTAACGTGGCTCATGACTAGTGATGAGCGAGCACTAAAATGCTCGGGTGCTTGTTGCTCGGGTCGAGCAAATTGGAATACCCAGTTACTCGGGCAGAACAACGAGCCCAATGTAAGTCTATGGGAGACCTGAGCATTTTTACCACGATCACCCCCGGGGGTCCTTTTAAGGTCTAAAAACATCTGAAAATGATGGAAACACTGCTCAAACATAATGGGAACATAATGGCAAATGTCCCTCGAAGCATTTCTGACACCTAGGTCACAGCTGTAAACAATGTTGGCAGAGTTTCACACCATTTTTACAGGTATACCAAAAAACATACAAAAATGATACCAAAATGGATTTTGCAGGAAAATATGTTAAGGTACATCCTTTCCAGGGTAATGACTTGTATATAAGGCAAAATAATTAACCCCAGACCAAAATGTTCCTCTATCACTTTGGCTGTGTTCACACGCAGCATTTTTGATGCGTTTTTCAACTTTAACATTGCTTTCAACCAATACAAATGCATTCACTGGGAAATGCCATTGCAACATTTAAAAATCCTAGCTGACCATGTGTTTCATTTATGAAGGAGGGACTCTTAAAGTTACAAAACCTATTTTTAGAGGGGCATCAGGCGGCATTAACATTCTTAACCCCTTAGTGACAGAGCCAATTTGGTACTTAATGACCAGGCCAATTTTTGCAATTCTGACCACTGTCACTTTATGAGGTTATAACTCTGGAACGCTTCAACGGATCCCGCTGATTCTGAGATTGTTTTTTCGTGACATATTGTACTTCATGTTAGTGGTAACATTTCTTCGATATTACTTGCGATTATTTATGAAAAAAACGGAAATATGGCGAAAATTTTTAAAATTTTGCAATTTTCAAACTTTGTATTTTTATGCCCTTAAATCAGAGAGATATGTCATGAAAAATAGTTAATAAATAACATTTCCCACATGTCTACTTTACATCAGCACAATTTTGGAAACAAAATTTTTTTTTGTTAGGGAGTTATAAGGGTTAAAAGTTGACCAGCAATTTCTCATTTTTACAACACCATTTTTTTTTAGGGACCACATCACATTTGAAGTCATTTTGAGGGGTCTATATGATAGAAAATAATGAAGTGTGACACCATTCTAAAAACTACACCCCTCAAGGTTCTCAAAACCACATTCAAGAAGTTTATTAACCCTTTACGTGCTTCACAGGAACTGAAACAATGTGGAAGGAAAAAATGAACATTTAACTTTTTTTTGCAAACATCTTAATTCAGAACCATTTTTTTTATTTTCACAAGTGTAAAAACAGAAATGTAACCATAAATTTTGTTATGCAATTTCTCCTGAATACGCCAATACCCCATATGTGGGGGTAAACCACTGTTAGGGCGCACCGCAGAACTTAGAAGTGAAGGAGCGCCGTTTGACTTTTTCAATGCAGAATTGGCTGGAATTGAGATCGGACACCATGTCACATGTAGAGAGCCCCTGATGTACCTAAACAGTGGAAACTCCCCACAAGTGACACCATTTTGGAAACTAGACCCCTTAAGGAACTTATCTAGATGTGTGGTGAGCACTTTGAACCCCCAAGTGCTTCACAGAAGTTTATAACGTAGAGCCGTGAAAATAAAAAATCGCTTTTGTTTACACAAAAATGATCTTTTCGCCCACAAATTCTTATTTTCACAAGGGTAACAGGAGAAATTAGACCACAAAAGTTGTTGAGCAATTTCTCCTGAGTACACTGATACCCAATATGTGGGGGTAAACAACTGTTAGGGCGCACCGCAGAGCTTGGAAGAGAAGGAGTGCCGTTTTACTTTTTCAATGTAGAATTGGCTGGAATTGAGATTGGACGCCATGTCGCGTTTGGAGAGCCCCTGATGTGCCTAAACAGTGGAAACCCCCCACAAGTGACACCATTTTGGAAACTAGACCCCTTAAGGAACTTATCTAGATGTGTGGCGAGCACTTTGAACCCCCATGTGCTTCACAGAAGTTTATAACGTAGAGCCGTGAAAAAAAAAATTGCATTTTTTCTACAAAAATGATCTTTTTGCCCACAAATTTTTATTTTCACAAGGGTAACAGGAGAAATTAGACCACTAAAGTTGTTGTGCAATTTTCCTGAGTACGTCGATACCCAATATGTGGGGGTAAACCACTGTTTGGGCGCACCGCAGAGCTTGGAAGAGAAAGAGTGCCGTTTTACTTTTTCAATGTAGAATTGGCTGGAATTGAGATCGGACGCCATGTCGCGTTTGGAGAGCCCCTGATGTGCCTAAACAGTAGAAATCCCCCACAAGTGACCCCATTTTGGAAACTAGACCCCCCATGGAACTTATCTAGATGTGTGGTGAGAACCTTGAATGCCCAAGTGCTTCACAGAAGTTTATAATGCAGAGCCGTGAAAATAAAAAATATTTTTTTTTCCACAAAAAAGATTTTTTAGCCACCAAATTTTTATTTTCACAAGGGTAACAAGAGAAATTGGACCCCAAAAGTTGTTGTCCAATTTGTCCTGAGTATGCTGGTACCCCATATGTGGGGGTAAACCACTGTTTGGGCGCACGGCAGAGCTCGGAAGGAAGGAGCGCCGTTTTGGAATGCAGACTTTGATTGAATGGTCTGCGGGTATTATGTTGCGTTTGCAGAGCCCCTGATGTACCTAACCAGTAGAAACCCTCCACAAGTGACCCCATTTTGGAAACTAGACCCCCCAAGGAACTTATCTAGATGTGTGGTGAGAACTTTGAATGCCCAAGTGCTTCACAGAAGTTTAGAATGCAGAGTCGTGAAAATAAAAAATATTATTTTTTTCCACAAAAAAGATATTGTAGCCCCCAAGTTTTTATTTTCACAAGGGTAACAGGAGAAATTGGACTGCAATAGTTGTTGTCCAATTTATCCCGAGTACGCTGATGCGCCATATGTGGGGGTAAACCACTGTTTGGGCGCACGGCAGAGCTCGGAAGGGAAGGAGCGCCTTTTTGGAATGCAGACTTTGATAGAATGGTCTGTGGGCATTATGTTGCGATTGCAGAGCCCCTGATGTACCTAAACTGTGGTAACCCCCCACAAGTGACCCCATTTTGGAAACTAGACCCCCCAAGGAACTTATCTAGATGTGTGGTGAGAACTTTGAATGCCCAAGTGCTTCACAGAAGTTTAGAATGCAGAGTCGTGAAAATAAAAAATATTATTTTTTTCACAAAAAAGATTTTGTAGCCCCCAAGTTTTTATTTTCACAAGGGTAACAAGAGAAATTGGACCCCAGAAGTTGTTGTCCAATTTATCCCGAGTACGCTGATGCCCCATATGTGGGGGTAACCCACTGTTTGGGCGCACGGCAGAGCTCAGAAGGGAGGGAGCACCATTTGACTTTTTGAGCGCAAAATTGGCTGTCGTATTTGGAGACCCCCTGATGTACCTAAACAGTGGAAACCCCCCAATTCTAGCTCCAACCCTAACCCCAACACACCCCTAACCCTAATCCCAACCTCATCCATAATCCTAATCACTAACCCTAACCATAATCACAACCCTTACCCCAAAACAACCCTAATGTCAACCCTAACCATAACCCTAATCAAAACCCTAAATCCAACACACCCCTAATCCTAATCTCAACCCTAACCTCAAACCTAACCCTAATCCCAATACACCCCTAATCACAACCCTAACCTTAACCCTAATCCCAAACCTAACCCTAATCCCAAGCGTAACCCTAATGCCAACCCTAACCCTAATACGAACCCTAATACAAACCCTAACCCTAATCCCAGCTCTAACCCTAACTTTAGCCCCAACCCTAGCCCTAACTTTAGCCCCAACCCTAACCCTAGCCCTAGGGCTACTTTCACACTTGCGTCGTTTGGCATTCCATCGCAATCCGTCGTTTTGGACAAGAAACGGATCCTGCAAATGTGCCCGCAGGATGCGTTTTTTGCCCATAGACTTGTATTGCCGACGGATCGTGACGGATGGCCACACGTCGCGTCCGTCGTGCACTGGATCAGTTGTGTTTTGGCGGAGCGTCGGCACAAAAAAAGTTCAATGAAACGTTTTTTTGTACGTCGCATCCGCCATTTCTGACCGCGCATGCGTGGCCGTAACTCCGCTGCTGCCCACGTTGTGCACAATTTTCACAACGTGCGTCGGTATGTCGGGCCGACGCATTGCGACGACCCCGTACCGACGTAAGTGTGAAAGAAGCCTAACCCTAAGTTTAGCCCCAACCCTAACCCTAAATTTAGCCCCAACCCTAACCCTAAATTTAGCCCCAACCCTAGCCCTAACCCTAGCCCTACCCCTAACCTAACCCTACCCCTAACCCTACCCCTAACCCTAACCTAACCCTACCCCTAACCTAACCCTACCCCTAACCCTAACCTAACCCTACCCCTAACCCTACCCCTAACCTAACCCTACCCCTAACCCTACCCCTAACCCTACCCCTAACCCTAACCCTACCCCTACCCCTACCCCTAACCCTAACCCTACCCCTAACCCTAACCCTACCCCTAACCTAACCCTACCCCTAACCCTAACCCTAACCCTACCCCTAACCCTACCCCTAACCCTAACCCTAATTTTAGCCCCAACTGCTGTTCTCCTGCCGGCCGGACAGATGGCGGGCGCACTGGGCATGCGTCCGCCATGTTCTGCTGCCGGCGGCCAGGAGGAGCAGCAAGAGGATCCAGGGACCTAGGTGAGTATGCTAGGGTCCCCGAATCACATCAGAGGACAGAGAATTACACTTTACTTTTTTTTTTTTTTTTGCGGTCGCCGGTAAACAGTTAATTACCGGCGATCGCAAAACAGGGTAATACCGACCCCGATCGTGCTCTTTGGGGTCTCGGCTACCCCCGGCAGCCGAGACCCCAAAGATTCTCCCGGTGCCGGCCGGCGGGCGCACTGCGCATGCGCCCGCCATTTTGAAGATGGCGGCGCCCACCGGGAGACACGAGGAGCATCGGGGGAGCTAGGTGAGTATTGGGGGGCCACCTGGGACCCCTTTTCTCTGTCCTCCGATGTGCGATCACATCGGAGGACAGAGAAATTAAAAAGAGATCGCTTTTTTTTTTTTTTTTTTTTGCGATC
Organism: Ranitomeya imitator; assembly: GCF_032444005.1. NCBI lineage: Eukaryota > Metazoa > Chordata > Amphibia > Anura > Dendrobatidae > Ranitomeya > Ranitomeya imitator. The sequence goes on from NC_091287.1 coordinate 100,649,165, forward strand.
GCCGGTAAACGGTTAATTACCGGCGATCGCAAATGCGGGGTGGGTTAAAAAACCCCCGAATCATGTTCTCTGGGGTCTCGGCTACCCTCGGCAGCCGAGACCCCGGAGAAAATCGGCCTCTGGGGGGCGCTATGGACTTTTTCCACAGCGCCGTTAATTAACGGCGCTGTGGTTTAAGTACCCTTAGCGGCCGCCGTTAAAAGGCGTATCGGCGGTCGCTAAGGGGTTAAAGGGCCATTATTACACAGTGGGTCTCCTATGCTGTTATTGCCTATGCAGTGAGTGGCTGGGTTGCCAAGAATTACGATGCACCCCAATACCTCTTTCATGAGAGGTACATGAGGGCTTCCTGAAAAAATGTTGCATTGACTGCAAGGCCTGCCCTGCAACCAAGTCATATGCACCCCAATAAGCTTTTGAACCCAGGTACTGGATGGCCACCGGAAAACCCACTTCACATTCTTCAATTGGTCCTGCCATACTGTTTCCTCATGCATTGAATGCAAGGGCCGACTTGATCCAAATTTGCACGCACCCCAATCCCCCTTGGAAGAAACATGGAGGAGGGCTTCATAAAAAAAACTGTCCCATTACAAAGGAGTGGGTCTCCTAGACTCGTAATGCCCATACACTAAGTGTATGGGCTGACAAACATTTTCTCCTGGGGGGTACACATCAACATACTGTGTAAATATTTTTATTACGGGGATCATAAACACCATTGCAAAAAACTGTGGCTGTAGCAGCACCGAACACGTTAACCCTGGTGTTATGACCTGGTGGTTAGGAGCCCCCGGAATGACCTGATAATTAAACCTCATACAGGACGAGCTCTGGGATGTGGGAGCTCTGCTGACCGCAAGCCCTAATCCTATCACACACACTAGAAATAGCCGTGGAGCGCTCCTGACCAGACCTAGGCGCCTCGTCACAGCCTAAGGTAAAGGAAAGTCACAAACGCAGAAATGAAACAGGTTTCAGCAAAGGGAGGCCAGACTTACTAAATAGACAGAGGATAGGAAAGGTAACTTTGCGATCAGCACAAAAACCTACAAAAGACCACGCAGAGTGTGCAAAAAAGACCTCCGCACCGACTCACGGTGTGGAGGGGCCACTCTGCATCCCAGAGCTTCCAGCTAGCAAGACAAAATCATGAAAACCAGCTGGACAAGAAAACAGAGAACAAAATAAGACAATAAGGAACATAGCTTCTGCAAAAGAAGGCAGGTCACCAGAGAGATGCAGGAGCGAACTGAACGAATGCAAAAACATTGACAGCTGGCCTGGAGTAACGATCTGAGAGGAGTTAAATAGAGCAGCCAACCAAAGGATAAACCACGTCACCTGTGTAAGGAACCTCAGAAGCAGCAGCTTCACTCATAGCCACCAGAGGGAGCCTATAGACAGAACTCGCCGAAGTACCATTCACGACCACAGGAGGGAGTTCGACAACAGAATTCACAACACCCTGGTGATCTAGTGGCGGTGGATGATGAGTCGTGGAGGAAGGCCTCATTAAAAAATAGGCCCAATTTAAAGGAGCAGGTCTCCTAGACTTGGAATGCCCATACACTAAGTGTATGAACTGACAAACATTTCCCCATGAAGGGGGGTCACTTTTTAAAAAAAACATTGTTTATGGGCATCAAAAGCACCCTTGTAAAAACCAGAGTGGCTGTAGCAGCACGGAACACGTTAACCCTGGTGATCTAGTAGCGGTGGATGATGACACTTGGAGGAAGACCTCATTAAAAAATAGGCCTAATTTAAAGGAGCAGGTCTCCTAGACTTGGAATACCCATACACTAAGTGTATGGGCTGACAAACATTTCCCCATGTGGGGTACATTTTTAATTTTTTTTTATGGGGATCATAGACACCCTTGCCACAAAAGTGACTGGCTGTAGTGGCATAGAACACGCTCGCCCTCGTCTAGGGGTGGCGGAGGATGAGGATGATGACAAGGAGAAGGAGTACGGGTGTGAAGAGGTGTGAAGAGGTGCATGGGAATACACCTCCCAAAAAGACACTGTATTGGAGGTTATGTTTCCCTGTCATTTGGTGGTGTAGAGAAGTCTGGCCCAATCCAGCCCTTGTTCATTTTTATAAGCGTCAGCCTGCTTGCATTTTTCCATTGACAGGCAAATGCACTTATCTGTGATAATTCCACCAGAGGCACTAAAAACCCGCTCTGACAAAATGCTAGTGGCAGGGCAGGCCAGGACCTCCAAGGTGTAGAGAGACAGTTCATGCCACATGTCCTGCTTGGATACCAAATAATTAAAAGGCACAGAGGAATCACGGCGGACATTTGTTAAGGTCAGCAAGGTACTCCCTCAGCATCTTAGAAAACATTTCATTCCTTTTGATATTACCCCATGTCTCAGGGCCAGGGTGATGGGAGGGTCTGAGAAAACTCTCCCAGAACTTTGCCAGTGTTCCTCTGCCTCTGCTGGATTGGACTTGTGTCTCTCTCGTCTGTACTCCTTGATTGTCCAACAAACTGTTATGTCTGCCATCTGCGTTTTGAGATGGGAATTTTTTTTACTAATTCTGCAACAATGGTCCTCTGGTAATGCAGCATTTTAGTACACCTGTCTGCCTCTGGAAGAAGAGATTGAATGTTCTCCTTGTAGCGTGGTTTTAAAAGTGTAACTACCCAGTAATGACTGTCACCCCAAATTTTTACAATACGAGGGTCATGGGAAAGGCAGTGCAACATAAAGTCAGCCATGTTTGCCAGACTGGTAACAGGCAAGCCTTCCGTGTTCTCACCAACAGGACGAATGACCAAGGTGTCCTCCTCCTCCTCTTCCTCCCTGCCTCAGGCCATCCACGCTGAACAGACGGTATGACAGTTGTGCTTGTAGGATCGTCTACAGCACATGAAAGTATCTCCTGTTCTTCCTCCTCCTCCTCCTCTTCCTCATGGTCAAACAATCCACGTTGGGATGACATGAGGCTGGGATGTGTGTAATCACCCAGAATGGTTCCTTGCTCCATGTCCTCCTGCTCCTCCTGCAATGCATCCTCTTTCATTGTGAGCAGAGAGCTTTTCAGAATGCAGAGAAGCATCATAGCCGCTCACCGTCTTGGTGGATTCCTCAAAGTTTTGGAGGATGTTACATATGTCTGACATCCATGTCCACTCCTGAGATCTTATGTGTGGAGTCTGACCTGAATAACGACGGCTTTGTTGATGCTGATATTCAACAACTGCCCTTTTCTGCTCACAAATCCTTTCCAACATCTGTAGTGTAGAGTTCCAATGTGTGGAGACATCACACACCAGTCGGTGAGCCGGAAGCTGAAATCACTGCTGAAGCACAGCAAGGGTGGCTGAAGCTGTAGCTGACTTTCTAAAATAGGCACACAGGTGGCGTACTTTCACAAGCAGATCCGGCAGCTCTGGGTAGCTTTTTAGGAACCGTTGAAAAATTAGGTTAAGCACATGGTCTAGGCATGGTTTGTGCTTCAGTTCGCATCGCCTCAGAGCCACCACCAGGTTCCTGCCATTGTCACACACAACCATGCCTGGCTGGAGGTTCAGCGGTGTCAGCCACAAATCTGCCTGCTCTTTCAGAGCTGTCCACAACTCTTCAGCATTGTGCGGTTTGTCACCTAAGCAGATTAGCTTCAGCACAGCCTGTTGCCACTTGGATTTGGCAGTGCTGCAGTGCTTTCAGCTTGGGACTGATGTGTTCATTTCAGAGATAGAGGCTGAAGAGGAGGAGGAGGAGGTGCAGGAGCTGTAGACTGTGGGGCAACCCTGATGACGAAGGGCCCAAAATCCTTGAGGTCGGGAGGACGTGTTCCATCCCATGGTCTGACTGGGTCCTGGCTTCCATTATGTTAACCCAGTGTGCCGTCAGCGAGATGTACCATCCCTGGCCACGAGCATTTGTCTACGTGTCCATGGTTAGGTGTAGTTTCCCAGTAACTGCATTGTTGAAGGCATGGGTAATGTTGTGGGACATGTGCTTGTGTAATGCCGGGATGGCACAGCGGGAGAAATAGTGGTGGCTGGGACCGAGTTCCATGGGATGGCCACCGCCATCAGGTTGCGGAAAGATTCAATCTCCACAAGCCTAAAAAGCAGACAAGAAATGTGTGAATTTAGTACTGAGGCCTGTGGGGTGTTGGCTGCGTATTTCTGCTTGCGTTCCAATGACTGGGGTATAGACAATTGAAGGCTGCGCTGGGACAAGGATGTGGACATGCTTGATGATGGTGCTATTTGAATGTGGGCAACGGCAGATGCAGGGCAGGAGGCATCTTCGCATGCACTGTGAACAGGGGATTGGCTTGCCCGCACAACAGTGGAAGAAGCAGTGGTCTCTCCCGCTGACACTTTTCCTGGAGCCTGGGGTTGGGCCCACAAAGTCAGGTGCTTTGCTGCCATGTGCCTGATCATTCTGGTGGTGGTAAGGCTGGTAGCTTTTCTACTCCTGCGGATGCTGGCATGACAGGTGTTGCAAATGGCCTGTTTGGGTTTATCAGCAGAGTCTTTAGAAAATAACCAGACTCGGGAAGACATAACAGTTGGACTGGCAACTTCCGTCATGTTGGTGTTACGGGGAACAGTTGCCCGCCTTCTGTCTGTAGCCACCACACTGCTTCTTCCTGCCTGAAGGGGCGCTACGCCTTCCTCCCCCTGTGTGCTGCTGTCCTCACACTGCATGTCTTCCTTTCAAGTTGGGTCATTTACTATATCATCCACCACCTCATCTTCCACTTCCACACCCTGGTACTCCTGACTTTCTGGCAATTGTGTCTCATCATTGTCCATCTCTTGTGACTGTGGCTGCTCAAAATTTTTGGTCATCACTACATGGAATCTCATCTTGTCCCGCTTCAAGTGGACTGGGCGAGAGGGCCGAATCTATAAATTGAAAAGTGAACAGCTCTTCGGAGTGTCCGAGTGTGGGATCAGTTGTCTCACGGCACTCAGCATGGTGGGAGGAAGGAGGATCAGGGTGAGTAATATGCGGTCCAGATTCACGGCTACCCAGACTTGACCGTGTGGAAGACAGGGTGCTGGTGGTAGTGGCCTTGTATTATCCACTATCAAACCAACAATGTTTTTACACTGCTCTGGTTTCAATAGTGCTGTCTTGCTGTGGTCCCCTAGGACTTTGGACACTAAAGTTCAGCAAGAAAATGTGGGTGTTTTTTGTGGCTCAATTTCAGCTTGCCCATGGCCTCGGCCTCGGCATGCACCCTCACCATCACGTCCACTTCCCCATCCCTTGCCATGCACCTTGCCCATTGTAAATGAACTAGAATATTTTACACTTTCACTACAAATGTCTGCATTGGGAGCAAACTTGTATGTGATACGTGTGCAGGAAAGCCCCACTTTAAACTATCTGGATTGTAGTTAAAAATGTTTTTCTGGTTATCAAATTGGTATCAATATGTAGGGCAAAAACACTAGAATATGTGGTCCTAAAATGGCCAAATTTTTAGCACAGATAGATGAAGCCTGTCACGTAGATACCACAATGCCAAATACGTTTCCTATATTTTATCTTTTTTTTTAATGCAAAATAGTGCTGTATATAACTATTGTAGCAGAAAGGCAAAACACTAGAATGCCGGCCTAAAATGCCCAAACTTGGAGCACGCAGTTATATGAGGCCTGTCATGGAAATACCGCACTGCCTAATATGTAGCCTGTAATTTTTTGAGGTTTGCTAAATAGTGCTGTATATAATTAAAGTAACAGATAGGAAAAACACTGGAATATCGATCTAAAATGTCCAAACTTGGCAGATATGTGAGGCCGGTCACGGAAATACTACACTGCCAAATATGTGGCCTGTATTTTTTTGAGGTTTGCTAAATATTGCTGTATATATGTAAAGTAACAGACGGGAAAAACACTGTAATACTGGCCTAAAATGCCCAAACTTGAAGCACGCAGATACAGTGGGGCAAAAAAGTATTTAGTCAGTCAGCAATAGTGCAAGTTCCACCACTTAAAAAGATGAGAGGCGTCTGTAATTTACATCATAGGTAGACCTCAACTATGGGAGACAAACTGAGAAAAAAAAATCCAGAAAATCACATTGTCTGTTTTTTTAACATTTTATTTGCATATTATGGTGGAAAATAAGTATTTGGTCAGAAACAAAATTTCATCTCAATACTTTGTAATATATCCTTTGTTGGCAATGACAGAGGTCAAACGTTTTCTGTAAGTCTTCACAAGGTTGCCACACACTGTTGTTGGTATGTTGGCCCATTCCTCCATGCAGATCTCCTCTAGAGCAGTGATGTTTTTGGCTTTTCACTTGGCAACACGGACTTTCAACTCCCTCCAAAGGTTTTCTATAGGGTTGAGATCTGGAGACTGGCTAGGCCACTCCAGGACCTTGAAATGCTTCTTACGAAGCCACTCCTTCGTTGCCCTGGCGGTGTGCTTTGGATCATTGTCATGTTGAAAGACCCAGCCACGTTTCATCTTCAATGCCCTTGCTGATGGAAGGAGGTTTGCACTCAAAATCTCACGATACATGGCCCCATTCATTCTTTCATGTACCCGGATCAGTCGTCCTGGCCCCTTTGCAGAGAAACAGCCCCAAAGCATGATGTTTCCACCACCATGCTTTACAGTAGGTATGGTGTTTGATGGATGCAACTCAGTATTCTTTTTCCTCCAAACACGACAAGTTGTGTTTCTACCAAACAGTTTCAGTTTGGTTTCATCAGACCATAGGACATTCTCCCAAAACTCCTCTGGATCATCCAAATGCTCTCTAGCAAACTTCAGACGGGCCCGGACATGTACTGGCTTAAGCAGTGGGACACGTCTGGCACTGCAGGATCTGAGTCCATGGTGGCGTAGTGTGTTACTTATGGTAGGCCTTGTTACATTGGGCCCAGCTCTCTGCAGTTCATTCACTAGGTCCCCCCGCGTGGTTCTGGGATTTTTGCTCACCGTTCTTGTGATCATTCTGACCCCACGGGGTGGGATTTTGCGTGGAGCCCCAGATCGAGGGAAATTATCAGTGGTCTTGTATGTCTTCCATTTTCTAATTATTGCTCCCACTGTTGATTTCTTCACTCCAAGCTGGTTGGCTATTGCAGATTTAGTCTTCCCAGCCTGGTGCAGGGCTACAATTTTGTTTCTGGTGTCCTTTGACAGCTCTTTGGTCTTCACCATAGTGGAGTTTGGAGTCAGACTGTTTGAGGGTGTGCACAGGTGTCTTTTTATACTGATAACAAGTTTAAACAGGTGCCATTACTACAGGTAATGAGTGGAGGAAAGAGGAGACTCTTAAAGAAGAAGTTACAGGTCTGTGAGAGCCAGAAATCTTGATTGTTTGTTTCTGACCAAATACTTATTTTCCACCATAATATGCAAAAAAAATGATAAAAAAAACAGACAATGTGATTTTCTGGATTTTTTTTTCTCAGTTTGTCTCCCATAGTTGAGGTCTACCTATGATGTAAATTACAGACGCCTCTCATCTTTTTAAGTGGTGGAACTGGCACTATTGCTGACTGACTAAATACTTTTTTGCCCCACTGTATATGAGGTCTGTCACGGAAATACCACACTGTCAAATATGTGGCCTGTATTTTTTATTTTTTTAAATGCAAAATAGTGCTGTATATATAAGAGGAGTAGAGTAACAGGCAGAAAGAAAACTGGAATAATGGCCTTAAATGCCCAAACTAGGAGAACCCAGATATATGAGGCCTGTCACGGATATACCAAACTGCCAAATATGGGGCCTCTATTTTTTTTGAGGCTTGCTAAATAGTGCTGTATATAAATAGAATAACAGACAAGAAAAACCCTGGAATACCAACCTAAAATGCCCAAACTTGGAGTACGCAGATATGTGAGGCCTATCAAGGAAATACCACACTGCCAAATATTTTACCAGTATTTTTAATTTTTTTAGTGCAAAATGGTGCTGTATATAAGTAGAGTAACAGACAGAAAAAAAAATGGAATAACAGCCAGAAATGCACAAATTTGGAGTACGCTGATATATGAGGCCTGTCACGGAAATAACACACTGCCAAATATGTGGCCTGTATTTTTTATCTTTTTAAATGCAAAATAGTGCTGTATGTAATTAGAGTAACAGACAGGAAAAAAACTGGACCTAAGATGCCCAAACTTGGAGCACGCAGATATGTGAGGCCTGTCATGGAAATATCACACTGCCAAATATGTGACCTAAAACAGGAACACATGAGCCTTGCACACAGTGAACAAGCCTGTAGAGACATGTTCACACCACTAAGAGACTTGAAAACACAAAAAGCACAGTACAACCAAAAACACTGTTGCAAAAAAATCACAGTGAACAGCAAGTGTTAGTAAAAATATGGAAAAAAACAGGGTATTTGGTTGATAAGTTTTTTGCAATTTTTTCCAATGTGGACACGCTGGATAGAACAGCTCTTGTGCGCGCGGCTCACAAGACAGCTGACGTTTGGTAGAGCGGCTTAGCATACATTTTTTGCAAAAAACTTATCAACCAAATACCCTGTTTTTTCCATCTTTTAATAGCTCTTGCTGTTCACTGTGATTTTTTTGCAACAGAGTGTTTTTAGTTTTACTGTGCTTTTTTGTGTTTTCAAGTCTCTTGGTGGGGTGAACATGTCTATACAGGCTTGTTCACTGTGTGCACGGCTCATGTATTCATGTTTTACATAATTGTTTTCTTGTGTCCACAAGACTGGGGAGGCCTCCACCCCTCATTTTTTTTGAGCCGTGCGCACCAGAGCTGTTCTATCCAGCGTGTCCATATTGGACATTTCCTCTGTGAACCCTGCTAATACAGGTATTGTACAGATAACCAGGTTTTTAAACACATCAGATAGGGATTACATACATCAGTTAGGACTGCTCTGATACGGGTATACCTTAACGTTTGGTAGAGCGGCTTAGTATACATTTTTTTCAAAAAACGTAACAACTAAAAACCCTTTTTTTGCATCTTTTTACAAGCACTTGTTGTTCACTGTAATGTTTTTGCAACAGAGTATTTTCGGTTTTACTGTGCTTTTTTGTGTTTTCAAATATGTGGCCTGTATTTTTTTTGAGGTTTGTAAAATAGTGCTGTATATATGTAGAGTAACAGACAGGAAAATCACTGTAATACCAGCCTAAAATGCCCAAACTTGGAGCACGTAGATATATGAGGCCTGTCATGGAAATACCACACTACTAAATATGTGGCCTGTATTTTTTATTTTTTAAATGCAAAATAGTTCTGTATATAAGTAGAGTAACAGATAGGAAAAAAACTGGAATAACGGCCTAAAATACCAAAACTTGGAGCATACAGATATATGAAGCCTGTCATGGAAATACCACACTGCCATATATGTGGCCTGTATTTTTTGTGGGGTCTGCAAAATAGGGCTGTATACAACTAGAGTAACAGACAGCAAAAAAAATCCCAAATTTGAAGTACACCGATGTATGAGGCGTGTCTCAGATATACCACACTGTAAAATATATTTCCTATATGTATTTTTGGGGGGGTTCAGCAAAATGATGTCAAGAAATTGTGTAAGACACTCAAAAAAAATTCTACTCTACCCTATGAAAAAAAAGGAAAGATTTTTCTTATAAGTGATTTTTGTGACCCCATTAAAATTGCTGGATTTTCACACTGTGCTAGGAAAAGAATCTGGCTGTATTGTGCAGTCAGGGGCGCTGCTACCATGTGGCAAGTTCAGTGCTTTGCCTCAAGCGGCACTGCCTTCAATAGAGAGAGGGGGCAGCAGATTGTGCTGCCGTAGTAACTGTATTTGCATCCTAAATCCTTCCTTCCAGCCCTCCCCGCCTCAGGCGACCGGTCACGTGATCATGACATCATCACAGGTCCTGAAGCAGAAGTTGCTCCTCTCCTGCATCTGTTTGGGCTGCTCATAGAAGGCTGTTCTGTGTACACAGGACCTGTGATGAGGTCACAGGAGGGCAGGAGTCAGGGGTCACATGATCAGGTGCCTCTGTGTATGCAGGACTCTGCTGTGCTAGTTGTCTTGGTGCTGGATGACGTGAAGTTTATGTGTGGGGTCAGGAGGGGTTTACAGCATGGATGTTGTGGAGCCGTGTGTGTCCAAGGTGTATGGAGCGAAGCCGCGTGTGTACGAGGTGTACGGAGGGGAGCCGCGTGTGTACGAGGTGTACGGAGTGGAGCCGTGTGTGTACGAGGTGAAGGGAGCAGAGCCATGTGTGTACGATGTGTACGGAGCTAAGCTGTGTGTGTACAAGGTGTACGGAGAGGAGCCATGTGTGTACGAGGTGTACAGAGCGGAGCCACGTGTGTACGAGATGTACGGAGCGGAGCCGTGTGTCTACGAGGTGTACGGAGCGAAGCCATGTGTGTATGAGGTGTACGGAGCGGAGCTGTGTGTGTACAAGGTGTACGGAGCGGAGCCGTGTGTCTACGAGGTGTACGGAGCGAAGCCATGTGTGTACGAGGTGTACGGAGCGGAGCTGTGTGTGTACAAGGTGTACGGAGCGGAGCCGTGTGTCTACGAGGTGTACGGAGCGAAGCCATGTGTGTACGAGGTGTACGGAGCGGAGCTGTTGTGGATTCTGTTTTTGGGCTCCCTCTGGTGGTTACAGATGGTACTGGGTGACTTGTGTTCTCTGCGGTCTCTGGTGTCCACCTGTTCTATCAGGATATGGGAGTTTCCTATTTAACCTGGCTTTCTTGTCATTTCCTCGCCGGCTATCAATGTAATCAGTGTGTCTTGTTACCTCTGCTTCCCGCTTCTGTATTCTTCAGGACAAGCTAAGTTTTTGATTTTCCTGTTCCACGTTTTGCTTAATTTTTGTCTTAGTCCAGCTTGCAGATATGTGATTGCTTTTTGCTGGTTGCTCTAGTGGGTTGATATTACTCCTCATGTTCCATGAGTTGGAACATGAGTTCAAGTAATTTCAGGATGGTTATTTGTAGGGTTTTTCGCTGACCGCGCAGTTCACTTTCGTATCCTCTGCTATCTAGCTTTAGCGGGCCTCATTTTGCTGAATCTGTTTTCATAACTACGTATGTGCTTTCCTCTCATTTCACCGTCATTACATGTGGGGGGCTGCTATTTCTGTGGGGTGTTTCTCTGGAGGCAAGAGAGGTCTGTGTTTCTTCTAATAGGGAAAGTTAGTTCTTCGGCTGGCGCGAGACGTCTAGAATCATCGTAGGCACGTTCCCCGGCTACAGCTAGTTGTGTGTTGAGGTTCAGGATCGCGGTCAGCTCAGTTTCCATCACCCTAGAGCTTGTTTTGTTTTTTGTGCTTGTCCTTTTGTGATCCCCTGCCATTGGGATCATGACAGTATAGCCGGCCAAAAAGTGGTAATCATATTGGCTGAAGTAGGAGGAAAAGTAGTCTGAGGAAGTTTTTTTTTTTTTTTTTTTTCCCCCTCAGAGTTTGCTGCATAGCCTTAATTGCAGCCTGGCTGCGTCTTACCTCCCCTTAATCCTTGAATGGCTCTGACCTCAGCTGTTTATCATGGACGTCCAGAGTTTGGCTTCCAGCCTGAATAATCTTGCTGCTAAGGTTCAAAATATACAAGATTTTGTTGTACATGCTCCTATGTCTGAACCTAGAATTCCTATCCCAAAGTTTTTTTCTGGAGATAGATCTAGTTTTCTGAATTTTAGGAACAATTGCAAGTTGTTTCTTTCTTTGAAATCTCGCTCTTCTGGAGACCCTGCTCAGCAAGTCAAGATTGTTATATCTTTCCTGCGGGGTGACCCTCAGAATTGGGCATTTGCATTGGCACCAGGGGATCCTACGTTGCTCAATGTGGATGCGTTTTTTCTGGCATTGGGTTTGCTCTATGAGGAACCTAACCTAGAGATTCAGGCTGAAAAAGCTTTATTGGCTCTCTCTCAGGGGCAAGATGAAGCAGAAATATATTGTCAGAAATTTCGGAAATGGTCGGTGCTTACTCAGTGGAATGAGTGCGCCCTGGCTGCAAGATTCAGAGATGGCCTTTCTGAGGCCACTAAAGATGTCATGGTGGGGTTCCCTGTGCCTACAGGTCTGAATGAGTCTATGACTATGGCTATTCAGATTGATCGGCGTTTACGGGAGCGCAAACCTGTGCACCATTTGGCGGTGTCTTCTGAACAGGCACCTGAGACAATGCAATGTGATAGAATTCAGTCCAGAAGTGAACGGCAAAACTATAGGCGGAAAAATGGGTTGTGTTTTTATTGTGGTGATTCAGCTCATGTTATATCAGCATGCTCTAAACGCACAAAAAAGGTTGATAAGTCTGTTGCCATTAGTACTTTACAGTCTAAGTTCATTCTGTCTGTGACTCTGATTTGTTCATTATCAGCCATTTCCGTCGATGCCTATGTGGATTCAGGCACTGCCCTGAGTCTTATGGATTGGTCATTTGCCAACCGCTGTGGGTTTAGTCTGGAGCCTCTGGAAGTCCCTATTCCTTTGAAAGGAATTGACTCTACACCTTTGGCTATGAATAAACCTCAGTACTGGACACAAGTGACCATGCGTATGACTCCCGTTCATCAGGAGGTGATTCGCTTCCTGGTACTGTATAATTTACATGATGTCTTAGTGCTTGGTCTGCCATGGTTACAAACTCATAACCCAGTCTTGGACTGGAAAACGATGTCTGTGTTAAGCTGGGGATGTCAGGGGGTTCATGATGATGCACCTCCGATTTCTATCGCTTCATCTACTCCTTCTGAGGTTCCGGTATTTTTGTCTGATTATCGGGATGTTTTTGAGGAGCCTAAGCTCAATTCGCTTCCTCCTCACAGGGATTGCGATTGTGCTATAGATTTGATTCCTGGCAGTAAATTTCCTAAAGGTCGTTTGTTCAATCTGTCAGTGCCAGAGCATACTGCTATGCGGGATTATGTTAAGGAGTCCTTGGAAAAGGGACATATCCGTCCATCTTCGTCCCCTTTGGGAGCAGGTTTTTTTTTGTGGCCAAAAAGATGGTTCCTTGAGGCCTTGTATAGATTACCGTCTTTTGAATAAGATTACAGTTACATATCAGTATCCTTTGCCATTGTTGACTGATTTGTTCGCTCGCATTAAGGGGGCTAAATGGTTCACTAAGATTGATCTTCGGGGTGCGTATAATCTTGTGCGGATAAAGCAGGGTGATGAGTGGAAAACCGCATTTAATACGCCTGAGGGCCATTTTGAGTATTTGGTGATGCCTTTTGGACTTTCTAATGCTCCTTCTGTCTTCCAGTCCTTTATGCACGATATTTTCCGTGAATATCTGGATAAATTTATGATTGTGTATTTGGATGATGTTTTGGTTTTTTCGGATGACTGGGAGTCCTATGTTCAGCAGGTCAGGAAGATGTTTCAGGTCCTGCGGGCCAATTCTTTGTTTGTAAAAGGTTCAAAGTGTCTCTTTGGAGTCCAGAAGATTTCTTTTTTGGGGTATATTTTTTCCCCTTCTACTATTGAGATGGATCCCGTCAAGGTTCAGGCTATTTGTGACTGGACGCAGCCTACATCTCTTAAGAGTCTACAGAAGTTCTTGGGCTTTGCTAATTTTTATCGTCGTTTCATAACTAATTTTTCTAGTGTTGTTAAGCCTTTGACGGATTTGACTAAGAAGGGTGCTGATGTTGCTGATTGGTCTCCTGCGGCTGTGGAGGCCTTTCAGGAACTTAAGCGCCGGTTTTCTTCTGCTCCTGCGTTGCGTCAGCCAGATGTTTCGCTTCCTTTTCAGGTTGAGGTTGATGCTTCCGAGATTGGAGCGGGGGCGGTTTTGTCACAGAGAAGCTCCGATTGCTCAGTGATGAAGCCATGTGCGTTCTTTTCTAGAAAGTTTTCGCCCACTGAGCGGAATTATGATGTTGGTAATCGGGAGCTTTTGGCCATGAAGTGGGCATTTGAGGAGTGGCGTCATTGGCTTGAGGGTGCTAGACATTGTGTGGTGGTCTTGACTGATCACAAAAATCTGATTTACCTTGAGTCTGCCAAGCGTCTGAATCCTAGACAGGCTCGTTGGTCACTGTTTTTCTCCCGTTTCGATTTTGTGGTTTCATACCTGCCAGGTTCAAAGAATGTGAAGGCGGATGCTCTTTCTAGGAGTTTTGTGCCTGACTCCCCTGGAAATTCTGAGCCCACTGGTATCCTTAGGGATGGGGTGATTTTGTCGGCTGTCTCCCCAGACTTGCGACGTGCTTTGCAGGAGTTTCAGGCGGATAAACCTGATCGTTGTCCGCCTGAAAGACTGTTTGTTCCGGATAATTGGACCAGTAGAGTCATCTCCGAGGTCCATTCTTCTGCGTTGGCAGGTCATCCTGGAATATTTGGTACTAGAGACTTGGTGGCCAGGTCTTTTTGGTGGCCTTCCTTGTCGAGGGATGTGCGTTCTTTTGTGCAGTCTTGTGAAGGCTAAGCCTTGCTGTTCTCGGGCCAGTGGATTGTTGTCACCTTTGCCTATTCCGAAGAGGCCTTGGACGCACATTTCCATGGACTTTATTTCGGATCTCCCTGTCTCTCAAAAAATGTCCGTCATCTGGGTTGTGTGTGACCGCTTTTCTAAGATGGTTCATCTGGTACCCTTGCCTAAGTTGCCTTCCTCCTCTGAGTTGGTCCCTCTGTTTTTTCAGAACGTGGTTCGTTTGCATGGGATTCCGGAAAACATCGTTTCTGACAGGGGATCCCAGTTTGTGTCTAGATTTTGGCGGACGTTCTGTGCTAAGATGGGCATTGATTTGTCCTTTTCGTCTGCATTCCATCCTCAGACGAATGGCCAGACGGAACGAACTAATCAGACCTTGGAAACTTATTTAAGGTGTTTTGTTTCTGCTGATCAAGATGACTGGGTTACCTTTTTGCTGCTTGCCGAATTTGCCCTTAATAATCGGGCTAGTTCTGCTACCTTGGTTTCTCCTTTCTTTTGTAATTCGGGGTTTCATCCTCGTTTTTCCTCTGGTCAGGTGGAGCCTTCTGATTGTCCTGGAGTGGACATGGTGGTGGATAGGTTGCATCAGATTTGGAGCCATGTGGTGGACAATTTGAAGTTGTCCCAGGAGAGGGCTCAGCAGTTTGCTAATCGCCGTCACCGCGTGGGTCCTCGACTTCGTGTTGGGGACTTGGTGTGGTTGTCTTCTCGTTTTGTTCCTATGAAGGTCTCTTCTCCTAAGTTCAAGCCTCGGTTCATCGGTCCCTACAGGATCTTGGAAATTCTTAACCCTGTGTCGTTTCGTTTGGATCTCCCGGCATCGTTTGCTATTCATAATGTGTTCCATCGGTCGTTGTTGCGGAAGTATGAGGTACCTGTTGTTCCTTCGCTTGAGCCTCCTGCTCCGGTGCTGGTGGAGGGAGAATTGGAGTATGTTGTGGAGAAGATCTTGGATTCTCGTGTTTCCAGACGGAAACTCCAATATTTGGTCAAGTGGAAGGGTTATGGTCAGGAGGATAATTCTTGAGTGGTTGCCTCTGATGTTCATGCTGCTGATTTGGTCCGTGCATTTCATAGGGCTCATCCTGGTCGCCCTGGTGGTTCTCGTGAGGGTTCGGTGACCCCTCCGCAAGGGGGGGGTACTGTTGTAGATTCTGTTTTTGGGCTCCCTCTGGTGGTTACAGATGGTACTGGGTGACTTGTGTTCTCTGCGGTCTCTGGTGTCCACCTGTTCTATCAGGATATGGGAGTTTCCTATTTAACCTGGCTTTCTTGTCATTTCCTCGCCGGCTATCAATGTAATCAGTGTGTCTTGTTACCTCTGCTTCCCGCTTCTGTATTCTTCAGGACAAGCTAAGTTTTTGATTTTCCTGTTCCACGTTTTGCTTAATTTTTGTCTTAGTCCAGCTTGCAGATATGTGATTCCTTTTTACTGGTTGCTCTAGTGGGCTGATATTACTCCTCATGTTCCATGAGTTGGAACATGAGTTCAAGTAATTTCAGGATGGTTTTTTGTAGGGTTTTTCGCTGACCGCGCAGTTCACTTTTGTATCCTCTGCTATCTAGCTTTAGCGGGCCTCATTTTGCTGAATCTGTTTTCATAACTACGTATGTGCTTTCCTCTCATTTAACCGTCATTACATGTGGGGGGCTGCTATTTCTGTGGGGTGTTTCTCTGGAGGCAAGAGAGGTCTGTGTTTCTTCTAATAGGGAAAGTTAGTTCTTCGGCTGACGCGAGACGTCTAGAATCATCGTAGGCACGTTCCCCGGCTACAGCTAGTTGTGTGTTGAGGTTCAGGATCGCGGTCAGCTCAGTTTCCATCACCCTAGAGCTTGTTTTGTTTTTTGTGCTTGTCCTTTTGTGATCCCCTGCCATTGGGTTCATGACACGGAGCTGTGTGTGTACAAGGTGTGCGGAGCCATGTGTGTACGATGTGTGCGGAGCCACGTGTGTACGAGGTGTACGGAGCGGAGCAGCGTGTGTACGAGGTGTACGGAGTGGAGCCGTGTGTGTACGAGGTGTACGGAGCTGAGCTGTGTGTGTACAAGGTGTACAGAGCGGAGCCGCATGTGTACGAGATGTACGGAGTGGAGCCGCAGGTGTACGGAGCAGAGCCATGTGTGTAAGAGATGTACGGAGCAGAGCCATGTGTGTACGAGGTGTACGAAGTGGAGCCATGTGTGTACGAGGTGTGCGGAGCTGAGCCGTGTGTGTACGAGGTGTACGGAGCGGAGCCGCATGTGTACGAGGTGTATGAAGTGGAGCCGCATGTGTACGAGATGTACGGAGTGGAGCCGCGTGTGTACGAGGTGTATGGAGCGGAGCCGTGTGTGTACAAGGTGTACGGAGCGGAGCTGCATGTGTACGAGGTGTACGGAGCGGAGCCGTGTGTGTACGAGGTGTACGGATCGGAGCTGCATGTGTACGAGGTGTACGGAGCGGAGCCGCGTGTGTACAAGGTGTATGGAGCGGAGCCGTGTGTGTCCTGGGTGTACGAAACGGAGATCTGTATGTGCGAAGTGTATTGAGCTGAGCCGTGTATGTGTACGGAGCGGTGCAGAGCCGTGTGTCTACGGGGTGTACGGCACAGACCCGCATAAGTACGAGGTGTACGGAGCGGAGCCATGTGTGTACTTGGTGTACGGTGCGAAGCTGTGTGTGTACTTGGTGTACGGAGCGAAGCCGTGTGTGTACGGGATGTACGAAATGGATCCGTGTGTGTACGGGGTGTATGAAATGGAGCCCTGTGTGTACAAAGTGTACAGAGCTGAGCCTTGTGTGTACAGAGCGGAGCAAAGCCTTGAGTGTACAGGGTGTACGGCTCGGAGCCTCTTAAGTACAAGGTGTATGGAGCAGCGCTGCATGTATACAAGGTTGAGTGGAGCCATGTGTGTACGAGGTGTATGTAGCGTGGCCACGTGTGTACAAGGTGTACGGAGCAGAGCCGTGTGTGTGTACGAGGCATACAAAGCGGAAATATGTGTGTATGAGGTGTGTTGAGCCGTGCGTGTACAAAGTTGGTGAATGGTGGGGAGCAAATTTCATACCTCCCAACCGTCCTGGATCCAGCGGGACAGTCTCGATTTCGAGAGTCTGCCCCACTGTCCCGGCCGGGAGATTACTTTTCCCGTGCACTCAGGAGTCCCGAGGAACACTTTAAAACTCGCACGTGATGTTCCACCGGAAGTGACGCGCTGGAAGCTGACCGGAAATGAGGTGATTTCGGGAGGAGATTGTGACGGAACCATGGAGGCACTTCAGGGAATTATTCAGATCCATCACTGTGTCCTCCGACAGCGCGGACAGCGGGATCAACTTGGAATCGGGGATGCCGGCCATGTGAATGGATCTTGATATGTCCTGCATCAGCAGGCTCAGGTGAGCATTACAATGGGACCCGGGCTGCTGTAGTATCTTTATAGAATCTTTCTTTCTCTCTCTGTTTCTCTGTCTCTCTCTCTGTTCTTTCTTTCCCTCTCTAATCTTTCTTTCTTTCTCTGTTCTTTTTTTCTCTGTTCTTTCTTCCTATCTCTGTTCTTTCTTTCTCTCTCTGTTCTTTCTCTCTCCTTTCTTTTTTCGCTCTCTGTTCTTTCTATGTCTCTGTTGTTTCTTTCTTTCCCCTCTTTTATTCTCGCTCTCTCTGTTTTCTTTCTTTCTTTCTCTCTCTGTTCTTTCTTTCCCCTCTTTCTCTCTCTGTTCTTTCTTTCCCCTCTTACCCTCTGTCTCTGTTCTTTCTTTCGCTCTTTCTTTTTCTTTCCCCTCTTTCTTTCTCTCTGTTCTTCCTTTCTCTCTCACTGTTCTTTCTTTCTCTCTCTGTTCTTTCTTTCCTTCCCCTCTTTCTTTCTCTTTCTGTTCTTTCTTTCTCTCTCTGTTCTTTCTTTCTCTCTCTGTTCTTTCTTTCTTTCCCCTCTTTCTTTCTCTCTCTGTTCTTTATTTCTTTCCCCTCTTTCGTTCTCTCTGTTCTTCCTTTCTCTCTCTGTTCTTTCTTTATTTCCCCTCTTTCTTTCTCTCTCTGCTCTTACTTTCTCTCTCTCTGTTCTTCCTTTCCCTATAACAGCTATAGTCATTTTGCTATCAGGCCTGCTTAATATTGAGGATCGGAGAGGCCAGTGGTACCTTTTTAACAACCCCCCTTCTTTTTTCTGTTCATTGGTTATAGGGCACTTCCTTCACTGTGGTACCCCTTTGTTTTTGTTTGACTAATTTGGCTTTTTACAATTTTACGTAATAAAGGATAAGTTTCAATATGCACCTTTTTTGAGGGTACTGTTTTAAATGGAGGAGGTGGTCCTGTTAATGTGCAAAGCAACACTGTCACATTTTTTCTTCATCTGGTGTAGTTTAGAATTTGGGATAAAATTAAGTAATGTGTTTTTTTAAGCAGTGGTCTAGAGAACTTTTGTTATTTCCTGCAGAGATAAACCCTGGCTGGAAGACGTGATGGTGGTCTTTGCTGGATGAAGATTAAAGTTCACACAGGACTTTTTTGCTGCGTATTTTTGCTTTTTTAATGCTAATTTTTAGCTGCTTTTTACAGTACCAGCAAAGCCTATGAGATTTCAGAAATCTCATGCACACACATTGGGTTTTTGTTTGATCAGTATTTTCTGCTTTGCTGCGTTTTTTGGACATAGGGCATGTCACTTCTTTCAGCGTTTTTGCAGCGTTTTTGCAGCGTTTTTTCACCCATTGACTTGAATAGGTGATGGAAAAAACGCTGCAAAAATGCAGCAAAAACGCATGTAGCATTATTTGCTGCAATTTTGGTGCAGAAAATCACAGCCAAGAGCTTAGGGTGTGGTTAGTGAGGTGTCCATAGTGACAGTGAGCCATTGTGAGGTGTCCTGATTGTGATCTACTGTGAGGGAGTTTCTGGTAGAGAGGTGTGAAGAGCCATTGTGAGGTGTCCTGATTGTGATCTATTGTGAGGAAGTTTCTGGTAGTGAGGTGTGAAGAGCCATTGTGAGCCATTGTGAGGTGTCCTCTGTTTGTGATCTATTGTGAGGGAGTTTCTGGTAGTGAGGTGTTAGGCTACATTCAGATTTGCGTTCCGCTGGGCTGTGTCGGGCGCAGCCGCGGCGACGCTTGCGTCATGCGCCCCTATATTTAACATGGGGGCGCATGGACATGCATTGTGCTGCGTTTTGCGATGCATGTGTTTTTTTTGCTGCACGCGTCAGGGCGCAGAGGACGCAGCAAGATGCATTTTTTTTGCGTCCAAAATTCGGCAAAAAAGGACGCATGTGTCGCAAAACGCAGCGTTTTAGCGTGTGTTTTGGTGCGTTTTTATTTGCGTTGTGCGTTGCGTCGCTGACGCAGCGGCGCACAACGTAAATGTGAACGTAGCCTTAGCCATGTCTTGGTATAGGAGGATGAGCAAGCAGCTGAAAATTAGCATTAAAAAACGCAGCGAAAATACACAGCAAAAATACGCAGCAAAAAAGTCCTGTGTGAACTCACCCAAAAAACGCCCCAAATACGCACCAAAAACGCACCTAAATTAGCATAAAAAACGCAGCAAAAATAAGCAGCAAAAAAGTCATGTGTGAACTTACCCTAAAAGCGAAGATGAAGGACTTCACCTAGAGATGTCACTGGTGGGTTAGTGTATTATATATATATCAGCTAGAAGAGTATAACCCAATGATATTAAGACATAACCTTTACTAATAAGATTAAAAAATGGACAAACACAACACAACACATATCAACATAAAATGCTCTCGCCGAAAACTGTGCTCTAATAAAAAACTGGTATGGTCTCACCAATTATGGACGAAGGGTACCCACAAAGGTAACATAGGGTCCCTGGGAGGGTCCAGCAGTAGTAGGGTAAGATAAAGGGGACGGGGACCTGTTCCCTAGACCCCTGTTGTGCCCCAGACATCAGACGCTGGGGGGGAGGGGCCCTCTGCATGGTAAGCTTATAAGGGGGCAGCAGGTGCCATTTAGAGCTGACTCACTGTGACACACCATCACAGAGGATTGCTCATTTGTGGGACATTATACAGCCACTGCTGATACCCCCGATTTATGGACATTTGAGCTGATTTTTGCTCATGGACATCTGAGCTCACATCTGGGCCTTTTGGCCACTGAAAACTCCCCTGATGAATCTCCAGGATTGGAGAAGAAACGCATAGGGAGGCGTTAACTACATTCTACATAGCAGGATTCACTCGGGCCTGTCCTTGTAAGGACAGGAGTCATTGCTGGGGCACGACAGGGGTCTAGGGAACAGGTCACCGTCCCCTTTATCTTACCCTACTACTGCTGGACCCTCCCAGGGACCCTGTTACCTTTGTGGGTACCCTTCGTCCATAATTGGTGAGACCATACCAGTTTTTTATTAGAGCACAGTTTTCGGCAAGAGCACTTTATGCTGATATGTGTTGTGTTGTGTTTGTCCATTTTTTAATCTTATTAGTAAAGGTTATGTTTTAATATCATTGGGTTATACTCTTCTAGCTGATATATACTACTTACCCTAAGAGTTGTGCAACAGCTTGGTGAATCTGAGCTGCAGCTGATTGTTTGAGTTAGTGTATTACATATACACACACACTATACACTGCATACTATATACAGCGGTCCGGTTTATAATGTCACCGGTGATCACTGAATTACCTATACATTTCTTACCTGCATCTCAAAAACATTTCTAGAATTCGCCCTTTTCTTACTTTCGACTCTGCAAAAACTCTTACTGTTTCACTTATTCATTCTCGTCTGGACTATTGTAACTCTCTACTAATCGGCCTCCCTCTTGCAAAACTCTCCCCGCTCCAATCTGTCCTGAATGCTGCAGCCAGGATCATATTCCTCACCAACCGTTACACCGATGCCTCTACCCTGTGCCAGTCATTACACTGGCTACCCATCCACTCCAGAATCCAGTACAAAACTACTACCCTCATCCACAAAGCACTCCATGGCTCAGCACCACCCTACATCTCCTCCCTGGTCTCAGTCTACCACCCTACCCGTGCCCTCCGCTCCGCTAATGACCTCAGGCTAGCATCCTCAATAATCAGAACCTCCCACTCCCGTCTCCAAGACTTTACACGTGCTGCGCCGATTTTTTGGAATGCACTACCTAGGTTAATACGATTAATCCCCAATCCCCACAGTTTTAAGCGTACCCTAAAAACTCATTTGTTCAGACTGGCCTACCGCCTCAATGCATTAACCTAATGATCCCTGTGTGGCCTATTTATAATAAATAAAAGAAAAAAAAAAAAAAGTTCCTCGCATCATGTTCTCATACACTTCATGCAGTATTAGCCTTCTGTGTCTGTACTGCTACATACTGGTTCATGCAGCTTTACATGAACACCTGAGCCTTACACTATAGCTGGTCCGAATAACTAAAGCAATTGTTACCATCCACCTCTCGTGTCTCCCCTTTTCCCCATAGTTTGTAAGCTTGCGAGCAGGGCCCTCACTCCTCCTGGTATCTGTTTTGAACTGTATTTCTGTTATGCTGTAATGTCTATTGTCTGTACAAGTCCCCTCTATAACTTGTAAAGCGCTGCGGAATATGTTGGCGCTATATAAATAAAAATTATTATTATTATTATTATTATTACATTATATACAGAGCTCCTGTGTATAATGTCACCAGTGATCACAGTATTACCTGTACACTGACACTGTATACAGAGCTCCTGTGTATAATGTCACTGGTGATCACTGTATTACCTGTACACTGATACTATATACAGAGCTCCTGTGTATAATGTCACCGGTGATCACTGTATTACCTGCACACTGACATTGTATACAGAGCTCCTGTGTATAATGTCACTGGGGATCACTACATTACCTGTACACTGACACTATATACAGAGCTCCTGTGTACATCACTGGTGATCACTGTATTACCTGTACACTATACACTATATACAGAGCTCCTGTGTATAATGTCACCGGTGATCACTATATTACCTGTACACTGACACTATATACAGAGCTCCTGTGCATAATGTCACTGGTGATCACTATATTACCTGTACACTGACACTATAGACAGAGCTCCTGTGTATAATGTCACCGGTGATCACTGTATTACCTGTACACTGACACTATATACAGAGCTCCTGTGTATAATATCACCGGTGATCACTATATTACTTGCACACTGACACTATATACAGAGCTCCTGTGCATAATGTCACTGTGATCACTATATTACCTGTACACTGACACTATAGACAGAGCTCCTGTGTATAATGTCACTGGTGATCACTGTATTACCTGTACACAGACACTGCATACTAAGTACAGATCTCCTGTGTATAATGGCACTTAAGGTGATATTAGTATTGTGATTTATTTTTGTTAATGATCATTATTGTAGTATTCAGTCACAATGTGGTGGTAATATGTTGTCCGGCTATGGTGTGGCATTATTTGTTCCTTGTATGTGGTGGTAATATGTGGTCTGGTCATGGTGTGGTGGTATTTGTTCCTTGTATGTGGTATTATTCGGTCACTGAGGTGGTAATATATTGTCTGGACATGGTGTGGTGGTATTTGTTCCTTTGTATGTGGTATTATAGGTCACTATGTGGTGGTAATATATGGTTTGGTCATGGTGCGGTGGTATTTGTCCCCTGTATGTGATGATATTGATCATTTTAAAAATTGAAAAATAAAAATATACCCAAATTGTATTGGATATTTTAACAAATGTTTAATACGTTAGAGTAGAGTAGAGCTGGGCCAAAAGAGTCTACCTTGTCATGGTGGAGGCTTAAAAAATCTTTCCTGTTTCCTAAATATATTCCTATTTAAAAGTGTATGTATTGTACATATGCGTCAGGTTAAGCTAGTAAAAAGTAAACAAGATTTATTTGTACTGATTTTACGATAGGGGGGGGTGCCATTTTGCCAACACATCCACACAAATCTAAATCCAAAAATGAGATATCTCTATGGTATCGAAACATTTTAATATACAACATAATGGGGATGTTACTGCTTTAAGGGTGCACGGTATTGAGAAAGTCTATATGTCGCATCGTGGAGGAGATTCAAGGAGACGCCTACTCACAAGAGAGGCGTTTTGGATCTATAATTTAAACACTCGCTGTCCTGCAGGCATGAATAAGAAAAATGAAATTATGTATCACTATTGTTAGTGTTTTAATATGTTTTTATGTCATTTTTTAATGTTTTCATATATATGCAGCTCTAGGACCTTACGGACCTGTCATGTGACATGGGGGGGCGGGGTTTAGGCCTGTATAGGCTTTATATCTCGCTCATTCCTGGAATTGCATAGGCATGAGTAAGACCGCTATAGGTTGAAACGCGTAGTCGTACTCGTACAATCACCTGTTTGGTCCACTTTTTGTAAGGAATTTTCCTGTTTTTATTGCCACTTTGGATTAATAAAATTTGCAATTTTTTACCCATCTTGCTGGAGCTGTAAATTCAAACTGAAGGCATCAAAACTATGATTTAACACATGTGGAATTATATACTTAACAAAAAAGTGTTAAACAACTGAAAATATGTCTTATATTCTAGGTTTTCAAAGTAGCCACATTTTGCTTTGATGACTGCTTTGCACACTCTTGGCATTCTCTTGATGAACTTCAAGAGGTAGTCACCGGAAATGGTCTTCCAACGATCTTGAAGAAGTTCCTCTGATGATGCTGTGCGGCCAGCCAATCACTGCAAGACCACAACAAAGATGGCTGCGGTGTTACAGTGCCTGGCAGACAATCCTTGGATGTTTTTTGGGTCTCTAAAGACCACCAAAAATGCAGGGTAGAGACCCGAGTTCCCGCCCTGTAATCCTGGAAATGTTCGGTGCTCGCTGAGTACACCGAGTACAGTGTTACTCGGGCGAGTAACGAGTAGTGGCGAGCACGTTCGCTTATCACTTCTCATGACCTTTAATAGGTTGGGGTCCTCTGTTATAAAGATCATTGAAATAAAATGCTATCCAGTAATGGCAATCATGGCATAAATGTAGCTGTAAACTATATGGCTGTAGTAACGCATATGCTCTGTATTTAAAATTGGCTAACCTGGCTCCTTTGCCACTTTTCGTATCTACTGAAGACTTATTATTTTGCCCAGTAACGTATTTTTGTTTTTTTATCTTGACAGCCTGTGGTCTCTACTAGAAAGGCTCAGAAGGAGCTGTAGAGAAATTCATTCAATAAAGTTGCAAAATTGAGAAACAAGTACAATAAATGTGTTGAATTCTTTTAACAGAGGAGTTAATACATAATGTCCACAATTTGTTATAAAATCATAATTTATTTTTGACTATCGAAAAGTCTATCTGCATGTACAGTATATATCAGTATATATTTAAACCATACTAGTAAGAGCAGACATACAGGGTGGGCCATTTATATGGATACACCTAAATAAAATAGGAATGGTTGGTGATATCAACTTCATGTTTGTGGAACTTTAGTATATGGGAGGGGGAAAACTTTTTTCAAGATGGGTGGTGACCATGGCAGCCATTTTGAAGTCAGCCATTTTTTATCCAACTTTATAAATGGTCCACACAGGTGTATCCATATAAGTGGCTCACCCTGTAGACAGATTAGCAGTGCAATAGATTATTAGCTCCTCATAGAGACACTTAACACAAATAATTATATAATAAAATATTTTACATGCCATAGGTACTATATGAATGAAAGGGTTTGTACAGGATTAGGAAATCATGGCTGTTTTTTTTCTCACAGAGTCCCACTTGCCTGTGAATTGTTTCATATTTTTGCTTAGCCCCATTGAAAAGAATGGCACCGAGTTGTAATACCACACACGACCTTTGGGCAATAGAACAAGGTGAATATATTCAAGTGGACTTGAATTCTACTTCAATTTTACAAAAATCTAAATTTGCTAAATTGCGCATTTGTGTAGTTCGCTTCTGCGCCATTGGTCGCCATTTTTCTGAACAGTATGGGGTCATCAAAAGGTTGAAAAATAAAAAAAGTTATACTCCCCACATTGCTCACATCTCAAGCCCCATAGCTCCTCACCATAACCAATCCAGTCCACACATCTTTTGATCAATGCTGTTCACATTGATATCCCTGGGAGAATTCTGCACATGTGTGTAAGGTGACAGCTCATGTCATTACCTTCCATGCTCTTGGGAATGCTAGGTCAAGACTTCTGGCTCTGATGAAGGGACTTCAGAGTGAGTATTGGAGATCAGAAGATGCAGCGAAGACCAGGTTGGTGACAATTAGGAAAGAGGGGCTCGAGAGGTGAGTAGTAAGGTGAGTTTAAGGATTTTCTAAATTTTCTACATCTTATGTTTATTACAGAAACACCCCAAGGCATAATAAGGGATATTAAAAATTCATGGAGAATACATTCTCTGCAAATAGAATTTCCCAGGAAAATTCATGCAAACAGGCAAAATTTTATTGTAATTATTCAACCAAATGTCCGAAAGATACTAATTGGCACTTCAAAATCAATTAATCAACATATAAGGAGCTCAGTACGCATTAACCCCTGAGTCCAAAAGAAGAGAACCAATGAATTCCCATAAAATGTCATATTTTATTATCAAAGATTAAAATTCAACAGGTATGATACAAATACAAAAAACACCCAGGGGACCAGAAATACACCCTTACTAATATATCATGATGGTATATCACCACCTATGACTGAAGAGAAAGGATTCCACACTTTCTAAAAGATGATCAATATTATAGACCGTTCAGATATAGCCCAATCTGCCCAAAGCATGGAATGAAACATTATACAGTGCCCCACACGGGCATACTTGATACATCATACAAATGTAGGCACAGATGTAGAGCATATATTACCTCACAGTAGTGGAATAGGAGAATAAAATAGAGGGTCCGATGTCTGGTAGGTACATGGAACAGTGGATCCGATCTGGGTGATTCCGGGTGATTCCGTGCTCCCCTGCCGCCCCGACGCGCGTTTCGCCCTTGGCTTCCGGAAGAAGAATGAGATGACTCATTTTCTTTGTATTTTAGTGGAAAAAAAAGATATATGGTATATATATATATATATTTATATATATACTAGACTGTGGCCCGATTTTAACGCATCGGGTATTCTAGAATATGCATGTCCCCGTAGTATATGGACAATGATGATTCCAGAATTCGCGGCAGATTGTGCCCGTCGCTGATTGGTCGAGGCAACCTTTATGACATCATCGTCGCCATGGCAACCATTATGACATCTACGTCGATACTGTGCCCGTTGCTGATTGGTCGAGGTCTGGCGGCCTCGACCAATCAGACGCGGGATGTCTACGTCCTTTATGACATCATCGTCGCTGCGCCCGTCGCTGATTGGTCGAGGCCTGGCGGCCTCGACCAATCAGAGACGCGGGATTTCTGCGTCGATACTGTGCCCGTCTCTGATTGGTCGAGGCCTAGCGGCCTCGACCAATCAGAGATGCGGGATTTCCAGGACAGACAGACAGACAGACAGACAGACGGAAAAACCCTTAGACAATTATATATATAGATGGTGCACTGTGTGGCCATTATACAGTATATGGAGCATCATGTGCGGCCATTATAAAGTATTGAGCATCATGTGTGGCCATTATACAGTATTGAGCATCATTTGTGGCCATTATACAGTATAGAGCACTGTGTGGTCATTATACAGTACTAGATTGTGGCCCGATTCTAACGCATTGGGTATTCTAGAATATGCATGTCCCCGTAGTATATGGACAATGATGATTCCAGAATTCGCGGCAGACTATGCCTTTATGACATCATCGTCGCCATGGCAACCATTATGACATCATCGTCGCTGTGCCCGTTGCTGATTGGTCGAGGCCGCCAGGCCTCGACCAATCAGCAACGGGCACAGCGACGATCGGCCTCGGCCAATCAGAGACGCGGGATTTCCAGGACAGACAGACAGAAAGACATTCTAGAATATGCATGTCCCCGTAGTATATGGACAATGATGATTCCAGAATTCGCGGCACACTGTGCCCGTCGCTGATTGGTCGAGGCAACCTTTATGACATCATCGTTGCCATGGCAACCATTATGACATCTACGTTGATACTGTGCCCGTCGCTGAATCAGAAACGTGAGATGTCTACGTCCTTTATGACATCATCGTCGCTGTGCCCGTTGCTGATTGGTCGAGGCCTGGCGGCCTCGACCAATCAGAGAGCCGGGATTTCCAGGACAGACAGACAGACAGACAGACAGAAAAACCCTTAGACAATTATATATATAGACTAGATTGTGGCCCGATTCTAACGCATCGGGTATTCTAGAATATGCATGTCCCCGTAGTATATGGACAATGATGATTCCAGAATTCGCGGCAGACTGTGCCCGTCGCTGATTGGTCGAGGCAACCTTTATGACATCATCGTCGCCATGGCAACCATTATGACATCATCGTCGCTGTGCCCGTTGCTGATTGGTCGAGGCCGCCAGGCCTCGACCAATCAGCAACGGGCACAGCGACGATGATGTCATAAAGGACGTAGACATCCCGCGTCTCTGATTGGTCGAGGCCGCCAGGCCTCGACCAATCAGCAACGGGCACAGCGACGATGATGTCAGTACCTGACACCTCTAGGTCCTCACATTCTGGTTGTCACCGGCTAGAGATGTCAAGACACCACTGCTATATTAGAATGGCAGCACAAGCCACTTGTCAAGGAAATTAAACGGAACCTGCCAGCTGTTTTGGCCGATATAAGATGCGGCCACTGCCTTTCAGGGCTTATCTACAGCATTCTATAATGCTGTAGATAAGCCACCGATCTGACCTGAAAGATAAGAAAAATAAGTTTTGTTATACTCACTCGAGGGCGGTCTGGTCTGATGGGTGTTGCAGGTCCAGGTCCGGTGCCTCCTATCTTCTTGTGATGCTGCCCTCCTGCTTGCTTCATGGCAAAAACAGCTGACAGGTTCGCTAGGTATGTAAGGCTGTGGTCACATGACTACGTGGAAGAGAATAATTTTGGGAGAATTGCCTGCCCACAATGGAGAGTGCCAGTGAAGAGTAATGATCAGTCTTTCATGAATGAGTTGGCACTTATCATGCTGGCTCCTTTATGTGACCACTGAGAGCCACTTATGCTCAATAGCACCAATTCATAAAAGCTTTTGCATCTGAATTGTGGCTTGAAAAGCTTTGAAAAGTATTAAAATTTTGTAGAAATGCAAGGCTGGGCTAAAATTTTGTGACTTTTGGCGTTCTCACACCATTTTCGCTCAGCTTCGACAAAGTGGGCAGAGTTGGAGAAGTTCACGACAAGCAGCAATATTCTTTATGTCACAAATCCCCAACTGAACTATGATTTGTAGTGGGATGCGCATGGAGGTTCACGACACTTTTCAGATGCGGTGGATTCATTAAGAAACATGCACCTCTCAATGAATCAGAAGCATCTGACTCTGGCACAACTCCTCCTCAAGACTAGAGTGAAAAACACCAGTTTTGCTGAATTGTGGTCTATGAGTTTCCGACTCCATGACTCCGACTTCACAGCCCTGCCTCGCTACAGAGCATATACATAAAGTGCAACACAGATTCAGCTAAAAGCCGAGATCCCTAGATCAGGAATAGAACAGACACTTATAGAACATTTTATAACTTTCCCAAATTCAAGTGAAAAAATTTACAGCGGATCCTGCATTATACTACTGTACCCAATTTATTATATATTTTGGGAGTCTGAGTTGGTCCATTTTATACCTACTCCGACTCCACCAAATTGGACACCGACTCCGACTCCACGGATTCAACTCCACAGCCCTGATCTGAACACATATTTAATAGGAATCCGTTTGGGATCCAATAGGGCTGTCTCTTTTGGCGATCTAATTCACCATAAATATCCAATTATTTGCAGAGCTCTATGTGCCTGGTCATATGCTACTGTGCTGTCTCAAAATTGATCTGTTTCCGTCAATCCAGACAGTCCTGAGATAAAGGTAAAGAAAGTGAGAAAAGACTTCTGAATCATGAATCCCTTTCATTTATAAAGAATAGCTTTTTCACACCTCAGACATGCACTGTTTCTTTGAAATCCCCTTTAATATTGTCTTTATTTCTCACTACTGTGTATGTTTCCCACATACTCCATGACCCTATACAAAGAATGGTTATAATCTCTAAATATATAGTTAAATAGTTGTAGAGCTGAAACTTACATAACGAGGACTTTCCATTCTAGACATCACCATTGCATAAATTAAAACATGATTAGTGACACAGGACATATTTAATTTCCTGTTTAACACTTTCATGTGAATTTGTAAGCAAACAGCGTGAAGTCTCCTCACACTTATAAAAATCTAACCCAAAATATACTTGGCTTCCATTAATTTGTAATAATTTGCCACTTCATTTAAGACTCCCCACTGAGGTACAATGCAAGATTCGCATCAGTATGTTAATGCTTCTTCTTAAGTAAGAATCCTTTCCTTTCCTGAGTATGTCAGCAGCATATTCATATAATGTATTTGAGAAAATCAGTGAAAAGCAAAGGAATTGCTATTTCCCATGTTAGCAACAAAAGCAATGTATTTTTCTTTCTCATTGGAATAATCCTTTATTGGGGAACCTGTCATGGCAGAATTCCCTCTCCAAGTCCAGAGCATGTTCTAGCTTCTTTAAAGAGCAGTTGCTTCATGCTGCCTAAACCTTTCCTTCTATGTTTGTCTTGTAGTAGATATACCGCTTAAAAGTACTAGGAACATGGACCTGAGTATGGCTTGGCTGGATTAGCAATGGTTGGCCTAACTGAGCAATAATGTATCTGTGATCTTGCAAACTGTAATGAGGGATGCCTAAGTAGTAGTTGTCCTCCAACAGTGCGATTAGTTGTTCACCATGCCAGGCTTGGCATGTCATTCTCCACAAGGAGAAACGTTACCCCTTGGATTCCGGTCAGGCACATCTCTCCCAGCCAAACCAGATTTCGCACTTTGTACTGATGAGGAGCAGCACCCCTAAATACCCTGTCTGCAAATTGAGATTCTGGTTTGGCTTATATCCTAAGTCATATGGCAAGGCTCGTTATAGGGCATTTTAAGATTGCTACTTCCAATAGATGGCACTAGAGGTCTAGTCCTCCTCCCCTCTGAAAAGGGAATTTGCAAATGTAACTTCCCAGAGGAGCATTGCAAGGCTTAAATGTCTCCTCACATTGGCATGCCTGGTTTGACATGTCACTCTCCACAAGGAGAAATGTTACCCATTGGATCCATTTTCTGCACAGAGACAGAGATCATATAATGTAGATTTATCTTCAGACAGCACTGGTTCTGGGGAAAGAAGTTATGTTCAGAAACACAGAAGGAGGTCAATTTTAAATATGTGAAATGATCTACCGAGGCATTTAGCCCTCAGTGTACACTTAGCATCTTCATTTGTATATTATATTAAAGTTGTTTACTAGGGGCAATGGAGGAACAGACTTAAAAATCTCCTACAAGGCTACGTTGTTACTTTGAATTGTACATTTTGTGTGCCAGACTCCCTTTAATAGGAAAAAAATATTTATGTTTTGAGCTAGAAGCAATCTTATATTTTATGTAATATAAAAAAATATTACAGTATTTACCTTTTAATATGTTTACACTCAACCTTCAGGGTTTGCCAGCAAACGGCTGTTTTTGCATTTTTCCCCCCAGAATTTTATTAACCCCTTAGTGACAGAGCCAATTTGGTACTTAATGACCGAGCCAATTTTTGCAATTCTGACCACTGTCACTTTATGAGGTTATAACTCTGGAACGCTTCAACGGATCGCACTGATTCTGAGTTTGTTTTTTCGTGACATATTGTACTTCATGTTAGTGGTAACATTTCTTCGATATTACTTGCGATTATTTATAAAAAAATGGAAATATGGCGAAAATTTTTAAAATTTTGCAATTTTCAAATTTTGTATTTTTATGCCCTTAAATCAGAGAGATGTGTCACAAAAAATAGTTAATAAATAACATTTCCCACATGTCTACTTTACATCAGCACAATTTTGGAAACAAAATGTTTTTTTGTTAGGGAGTTATAAGGGTTAAAAGTTGACCAGCAATTTCTCATTTTTACAACACCTTTTTTTTTAGGGACCACATCACATTTGAAGTCATTTTGAGGGGTCTATATGATAGAAAATAACGAAGTGTGACACCATTCTAAAAACTACACCCCTCAAGGTTCTCAAAACCACATTCAAGAAGTTTATTAACCCTTTACGTGCTTCACAGGAACTGAAACAATGTGGAAGGAAAAAATAAACATTTTACTTTTTTTTGCAAACATTTTAATTCAGAACCATTTTTTTATTTTCAAGTGTAAAAACAGAAATGTAACCATAAATTTTGTTATGCAATTTCTCCTGAATACGAAAATACTCCATATGTGAGGGTAAACCACTGTTTGGGCGCACCGCAGAGCTTGGAAGAGAAGGAGCGCCGTTTGACTTTTTCAATGCAGAATTGGCTGGAATTGAGATCGGACGTCATGTCACGTTTAGAGAGCCCCTGATGTACCTAAACAGTGGAAACCCCCCACAACTGACACCATTTTGTAAACTAGACCATTTAAAGGGACACGGTCACCTGAATTTGGAGGGAAGAATCTTCAGCCATGGAGGCGGGGTTTTGGGGTTTTTGATTCACCCTTTCTTTACCCGCAGGCTGCATGCTGGCTGCAATATTGGATTGAAGTTCATTCTCTGTCCTCCGTAGTACATGCCTGCACAGTCTGCAATCTTGCTTTGCGCAGGCATGTACTATGGAGGACAGAGAATGAACCCATATGTGAGGGTAAACCACTGTCTGGGCGCACCGCAGAGCTTGGAAGTGAAGGAGCGCCGTTTTACTTTTTCAATGTAGAATTGGCAGGAATTGAGATTGGACGCCATGTCGCGTTTGGAGAGCCCCTGATGTGCCTAAACAGTGGAAACCCCCCACAAGTGACACCATTTTGGAAACTAGACCCCTTAAGGAACTTATCTAGATGTGTGGTGAGCACTTTGAACCCCCATGTGCTTCACAGAAGTTTATAACTTTGAGCCGTGAAAATAAAAAATCGCATTTTTTCTACAAAAATGATATTTTTGCCCCAAAATTTTTATTTTCACAAGGGTAACAGGAGAAATTAGACCACAAAAGTTGTAGTGCAATTTCTCCTGAGTACGTCGATACCCAATATGTGGGGGTAAACCACTGTTTGGGCGCACCGCATGGCTTGGAAGAGAAGGAGTGCCGTTTTACTTTTTCAATGTAGAATTGTCTGGAATTGAGATTGGACGCCATGTCGCGTTTGGAGAGCCCCTGATGTGCCTAAACAGTGGAAACCCCCCACAAGTGACCCCATTTTGGAAACTAGACCCCCCATGGAACTTATCTAGATTTGTGGTGAGAACTTTGAATGCCCAAGTGCAGAGTCGTGAAAATAAAAAATATTTTTTTTTCCACAAAAAAGATATTGTAGCCCCCAAGTTTTTATTTTCACAAGGGTAACAGGAGAAATTGGACTGCAATAGTTGTTGTCCAATTTATCCTGAGTACACTAATGTGCCATATGTGGGGGTAAACCACTGTTTGGGCGCACGGCAGAGCTCGGAAGGGAAGGAGTGCTGTTTTGGAATGCAGACTTTGATAGAATGGTCTGTGGGCGTTATGTTGCGATTGCAGAGCCCCTGATGTACCTAAACAGTAGTAACACCCCACAAGTGACCACATTTTGGAAACTAGACCCCCCAAGGAACTTATCTAGATGTGTGGTGAGAACTTTGAATGCCCAAGTGCTTCACAGAAGTTTAGAATGCAGAGTCGTGAAAATAAAAAAATATTTTTTTTTCCACAAAAAAGATTTTGTAGCCCCCAAGTTTTTATTTTCACAAGGGTAACAGGAGAAATTGGACCCCAAAAGTTGTTGTCCAATTTATCCCGAGTATGCTGATGCCCCATATGTGGGGGTAAATCACTGTTTTGGCGCATGGCAGAGCTCGGAAGGGACGGATTGCTGTTTTGGAATGCAGACTTAGATAGAATGGTCTGTGGGCGTTATGTTGCGTTTGCAGAGCCCCTTATGTACCTAAACAGTAGTAACCCCCCACAAGTGACCCCATTTTGGAAACTAGACCCCCCAAGGAACTTATCTAGATGTGTGGTGAGAACTTTGAATGCCCAAGTGCTTCACAGAAGTTTAGAATGCAGTCGTGAAAATAAAAAAATATTTTTTTTTCCACAAAAAAGATTTTGTAGACCCCAAGTTTTTATTTTCACAAAGGTGACAGGAGAAATTGGACCGCAATAGTTGTTGTCCAATTTATCCTGAGTACACTGATGTGCCATATGTGGGGGTAAACCACTGTTTGGGCGCACGGCAGAGCTCGGAATTGAAGGAGCGCTGTTTTGGAATGCAGACTTTGATAGATTGGTCTGTGGGCGTTATGTTGCGATTGCAGAGCCCCTGATGTACCTAAACAGTAGTAACCCCCACAAGTGACCCCATTTTGGAAACTAGACCCCCCAAGGAACTTATCTAGATGTGTGGTGAGAACTTTGAATGCCCAAGTGCTTCACAGAAATTTAGAATGCAGTCGTGAAAATAAAAAAATATATTTTTTTCCACAAAAAAGATTTTGTAGACCCCAAGTTTTTATTTTCACAAGGGTAACAGGAGAAATTGGACCCCAAAAGTTGTCCAATTTATCCCGAGTACGCTGATGCCCCATATGTGGGGGTAACCCACTGTTTGGGCGCACGGCAGAGCTCAGAAGGGAGGGAGCACCATTTGACTTTTTGAGTGCAAAATTGGCTGTCGTGTTTGGAGACCCCCTGATGTAACTAAACAGTGGAAACCCCCCAATTCTAGCTCCAACCCTAACCCCAACACACCCCTAACCCTAATCCCAACCCGATCCATAAACCTAATCACTAAGCCTAACGATAATCACAACCCTTACCCCAAAACAACCCTAATGTCAACCCTAACCATAACCCTAATCAAAACCCTAAATCCAACACACCCCCAATCCTAATCTCAACCCTAACCTCAAACCTAACCCTAATTCCAATACACCCCTAATCACAACCCTAACCTTAACCCTAATCCCAAACCTAACCCTAATCCCAAGCGTAACCCTAATGCCAACCCTAACCCTAATACCAACTCTAATCCAAACCCTAACCCCAAATCTAACCCTAACTTTAGCCCCAACCCTAGCCCTAACTTTAGCCCCAACCCTAACCCTAGCCCTAAGGCTACTTTCAC